>NW_028172139.1:2500-35720 GCF_963971535.1 Notolepis coatsorum
TGTAAAATCAACACAAAGAAAGTATATTTAGATTCAAATACTATTTTAATATTATTTTACTAGTAATATAAATCATATTAACAACTAAATGTGTCCATCTTCAGGTCAGATGATTTTCAAAAGGTGCGCGAGTCGATGCAAAAAAAAGAACAAGCAAAGATACTGCTGAAAATTCACAACGTTGAAGATGTTTCACTCCATAGATTCATCTAGATTAATTTATTTGAATGCTTTAAATTATTTAAATTAATCTCAAAATTAAAGCATTAACTTTGACAGCCCTAAAAAGAAAATACTAAAACGTCCCGATAACTAACGGATTTCCAGATTCCAATATCCTGTTTACTGAAAGGATTTACAGTTTTTTCAGTTTGATATTTCCTCATAAACCCATTTCAACCGTGTAAGAAACTCTAGCTGACACCTGCTGCGTGCTGGCCCTCTGGGTCTCTCTCTCTCTCTCTCTCTCTCTCTCTCTCTCTCTCTCTCTCTCTCTCTCTCTCTTACCTTGTCTTTAGCTTCTGGATCTCAGCCTCCGTGACTGTGTGTTTGATCTGGAGCTGTGGCGGGCAGAGAGAGAGAGAGAGAGAGAGAGAGGGAGAGAGAGGAAGAGAGAGAGAGGGAGAGAGAGGTCAGATGATCAGGCACTGTGGACTCGCTTCTGTCGATACACTGGACTGGACAGGGGGCAGCAAACCCTGTCCTCTGAATGACAGCACTGCAGAGCCAGCACACACACACACACACACACGCACGCACGCACACACACACACACACACACACACACACACACACACACACACACACACACACACACACACACACACACACACACACACACACACACACACACACACACACACACACACACACACACACACACACACACACACACACACACACACACACACACACACACACACACACACACACACACACACACACACACACACACTGGGGAGGATGGGGGGAGAGGAGAAGGGATAGATAGACAGACATAATATAAAGATAGATAGGACGGACAGAAATATAGACAGAGATGATTATTATGAGAATATTAGAGAGAGAGATAGAACCAGAGAGAGAGACACACACACACACACACACACACACACACACACACACACACACACACACACACACACACACACACACACACACACACACACACACACACACACCACACACACACACACACACACACACACACACACACACACACACACAACACACACACACCACATATATAGAGATAATCACAGAGATGATGATAAGAAAAGTAGAGCGAGAGAATGACAGAGATGATGATGATGATGATAATATTAGAGAGGAGAGCGAGAGAGAGAGACAAAGAGAGAGAATGACAGTGATGATGATGATGATGATGATGGTAATGATGATGATGATGATGATAATATTTGAGAGAGAGAGACAAAGAGAACCAGAGAGAGAGAGAGAGAGAGAGGTTCAGAGGACTAGGGACTCATTATTCCCAGCAGCACCACATTGTTATTTTAGTTCCGGTCACCTCTCTGAACTTCTGGTACAGTTGGTGGCGTCCAGCTCGGTGGGGGACAGGATGTCGTCCGTCTCCGGCAGGTCAAACACCTCGATGCTCTTCTCCTCGTCCGCCACCAGAGCCCCCCCCTTCCTCCTCCTCGTCTGTGGCGTACTCCCCTGTCTGCTGTCAGAGGAAACACAAGTCAGGAACATAATGTATACAACACACACAACACACATATATATACATATATGTTTTAGGCTGTCCCTGACTAAGATTTGGATAGTCAACTTTGATTGGCCGGAATTAGCCGATAGTCGACTATTAGTCGATTATAAAAAATAAAATAAAAGTCGAATTATTTATTTTAATTTTTATTTTTTCATTCATTTGGGCTGGGGGGGGTGCTTAATGTCTGAGGAGTCGACTACTGAAGGCTTCTTGTTCTCTGCAAAAGCATGCAATTGGTCCACTGATGGATACATCTGATATGTGTCTAGTCTAGTGTGTTCATTAGACGGGTGAAATCCTCTTTCCTGTGCCTCTGTGCCTGTTTTCTTAGGCAGTTAGCCTCTGGTATGCGTGCCATTAGCGTTAGCCACGCTTCTAGGCCTCTTTTCTTTTGGAAAAAATGATACAAAAAATATATATATATATATATATATTTTTTTATAAATATATATATATATATTTTTATTTTTTTTTTTGTATTCGACTAAGAGGTTGGCCAGTGGACTACGGCTCCTTTCGACCGATTAGTCGACTAT
This sequence comes from Notolepis coatsorum, assembly GCF_963971535.1. Lineage (NCBI taxonomy): Eukaryota > Metazoa > Chordata > Actinopteri > Aulopiformes > Paralepididae > Notolepis > Notolepis coatsorum. The sequence continues at coordinate 4,769 of NW_028172139.1, forward strand.
TCGACTAATAGGGGTCAGCCCTAATATATATATATGAGCCATGGGTCTCCAGGAGGAGGGGCTGGGAGGGTGGAGATTCTGATGATGAGTATTCAGCCAATCACAGGAGGCCTGGACCCAGCGAGAGAGACGTGATGTCATCATAAAGAGCCGCGGGGAGGACGAGAGTCAGGGAGAAGGTTCTTCAAGAGAAGCCGCCCTATATATATAGGCCTTTTCTCCAGAATTACGTGCTATGGGAACAGCTTGGGCCCAAGTGTATTTCCTGTCAGCTATTTATTGGTATTAAATATGCAAAGACGGCAACAGGAAATAAACGTGGGTGATCGCATTTGGAATGTTTATTTTGTCAAAGGTTAGTCTAGTGACCGGCTCGTCCTTAACCCTTTCACTGCCACACGACAGCCGGTTAACCCTTTCACTGTGACAATACAGAAGGTTAGCCCTTTACTATCACACAACCGACGGCGATGCTCCATCATTAGCATCATTAGCTCCGCATTTGCATCACCGTCGGTTGTGTGATAGTAAAGGGCTAACCTTCTGTCGTGTGGCAGTGAAAGGGTTAAGGTCCAGTTCTCTCTGAACAGGGTAAATCTGCATGTTGCCATGACGCCCCACTAGCTCATGGAATGAACTCCAACGGTCCTTAAAGCTGGAGATTCTCCCCTCTCTGTTGCAGAGTTTAACACCTTGATCTCCGACCTTTGTCAATCAAGTTGTACGTGTTTTAATTGATCTGTTATCCTTACCTTGTCTAATTGTTATGATTGTATAGGCTGTGTGGTTTCATATGCTTTTCTTTTCTTAATAACTCTGTATGTTTCGCTTAACTCTGTATGTACACTCGACGTGACTGTGTGTGTGAATGAGGGAAACCCCAGTTGGCCTTTTCGAGTTTAAAGGATAACTCCACTTTTTTTTTAAATTAGCTTATTTAACATCTTCCCTGGAGTTAGACAAGAAGATACATACCTTTTTTGTCTCTGTGCGTGCATTTTAGCTTTGGGAATAGACGCTCCGTTAGCATAGCTTAGCTTCATCACTGGAAGTGGGGGAGGACAGTAGCCTTACAGTGCCTTACAGTGTATTGCAAGGTCTGACATTGACCAAACTTGATATGCATGACCTTGGTGGGCTCTAGGTCAACTCCTGAAAAGGGGGTCAATGTCAGACCTTGCAATCAAAAGTTAGGGGCGCACTGAAATTATGGCAAGGGTTATTAGCCCCCTAACTTTTGATTGCAAAGTCTGACATTGACCCCCTTTTCAGGAGTTGACCTAGAGCCCACCAAGGTCATGCATATCAAGTTTGGTCAATGTCAGACCTTGCAATACACTGTAAGGCACTGTAAGGCTACTGTCCTGCCTCACTTCCAGTGATGAAGCTAAGCTATGCTAACGGAGCGTCTATTCCCAAAGCTAAAATGCACGCACAGAGACAAAAAAGGTATGTATCTTCTTGTCTAACTCCAGGGAAGATGTTAAATAAGCTAATTTAAAAAAAAAAGTGGAGTTATCCTTTAAATAAAGGTTTGAAGTGAAATGAAATATTTTGATGGTGTCCACGCTTTATGTAAATACAAATTAAATAAGCTAAATGTTTCCCATGATGATCTCTTCGGAATTCTATCAATACGTGATCAAGATGTTCTATAATCAAAATCTTCTCTGCTGATCTCATTAGCCGATCCTTTCCATTGTACTCTGTTGGGATCACTTCCTGTCACTCACTCACTCACTCACTCACTCACTCACTCACTCACTCACTCACTCACTCACTCACTCACTCACTCACTCACTCACTCACTCACTCACTCTCACTTTCTACCCACACATCTCTCTGTCTGTCTGTCTGTCTGTCTGTCTGTCTGTCTGTCTGTCTGTCTGTCTGTCTGTCTGTCTGTCTGTCTGTCTGTCTGTCTCTCTCTCTCTCTCTCTCTCTCTCTCTCTCTCTCTCTCTCTCTCTCCCTCTCTCTGTCTCTCTCTCTCTTTTTCTCTCCCCCCCCTCCCTCCCTCCCCCCCTCTCTCCTTCCCTCTCTCCCCCTTTCCCTCCCTCTCTCCCTCTCCTTCCCTCTCTCCCCCTCTCCCTCCCTCTCTCCCTCTCCCTCCCTCTCTCTCTCTCTCTCTCTCTCTCTTTCTCCCCCCCTCCCTCTCTCCTTCGCTCTTTCCCCCTCCCCCTCCCTCTTTCCCTCCCTCTCTCCCTCCATCTCTCCCCCTCCCCCTCCCTCCCTCCCTCCCTCTCTCCCTCCCTCCCTCCCTCCCTCCCTCCCTCCCTCCCTCCCTCCCTCCCTCCCTCCCTCTCTCTCTGTCAGATAGTGATGTCCAGGCCTGATTTGTTTTCCTGCATGGGGAAAGAGCCATTTCCATAATAGGCTTGCCTGTTGCCATGGCACCGACGTTCTACATTCCGAGCCTCGTTTAAAGGAGGCGGAGTTAATCCCTGCATGCGAGGGCGGGGCAATAAAAACTGCAATTTGCATACGATGTATTTCACCACCTGCTCCCACGTGCAGTGATTGGAATGAAGGATTTATGGCGGCATTTCTCCAGTGTGTGGAGGGATGATCAGCAGTATGAATATGTAATATGGATATGATATGTGCATAATGATAAGATATGTGCATAGTGTCCTGATTGTAACTGCTGGAGGAGAGGATATGGTGAGCTGTGGTGGAAGGATGGAGAGAAAACTCTGTGTGTGTGGTGTGTGTGTGTGTGTGTGTGTGTGTGTGTGTGTGTGTGTGTGTGTGTGTGTGTGTGTGTGTGTGTGTGTGTGTGTGTGTGTGTGTGTGTGTGTGGTGTTCGAAGTAGAAGTAGGGAGTGTGTATGTGTTGTTGTGGGTATGTATGTGTGTCTGCGTGCGTGCATGTGTGAGGTATCGAAGTAAGGCATGTGTGTTTGATTACACATACATGTGTATGTATCCGTATTTGTATGCTTGCGGTGTGTGTGTGTGTGTGCATGCATTCATTTTAATTTGTATAAGTGGGTGTATTTTTCTGTATGTGTGTGTGTGTGTGTGTGTGTGTGTGTGTGTGTGTGTGTGTGTGTGTGTGTGTGTGTGTGTGTGTGTGTGTGTGTGTATGTGTGTGTGTGTGTGTGTGTGTGTGTGTGTATGTGTGTGTGTGTGTGTGTGTGTGTGTGTGTGTGCGTGCGTTAATTTTTATTTGTATAAGTGGGTGTATTTTTCTGTATTCTGTGTGTGTGTGTGTGTGATCCCTGGACACTGTTTGAAGCTAGACGGCTTCCTGAAAAGTTACTATTTCACTGCTGTCGTTTACAAAGGCAGAGTCTGCAATTTTGTTAAACATATTCTGCTCACGTTTGGTTCACAGTGCATCATTTTGTTTTCGTTTATGATAAATGTCTTTTGCAGGCTCTGCAAACAAATCCCCCCCCTCTGAAACTGCATAGAGCACCTTTAACCCTTTCACTGCCACACGACAGCCGGTTAACCCTTTCACTGTGACAATACAGAAGGTTCGCCCTTTACTATCACACAACCGACGGTGATGCTCCATCATTAGCATCATTAGCTCCGCGGACCAGCACGTCAGAGAGCAGGCCAGAGCCTCTCTGTTCTTAGACCTGCAGAGACGCAGGGTCCCCCTGGCGTGTGGGTCGGATCCAAACTGCCTGGGTTACAAGAAGAAACCAAGTGGAAAGCTGGACAGCCGCTCCCCCGGATTCGGGGTGTGGTCTGACTGGCCAGACCTGAATGACCTATGCGGCTGGTCCAACGTGGCCCTGGAGTGGGTGGGGCCGGACTCAGACGCTGATAACGTTTCTGAGGAGATCATCTCTGACCCTACCATCTCCGTGAAGGCCACCTTTGACATCTGTGGAACGTGGCATGAACTGCCACTCACCAATGCCCGTGGCCATCTCATGTCGGCACAACAACAACGCCAACGTCAACACTGGACTGAGCTTAAACTGCAAGGGAAGCTTGCCTGTCTCCCTGCCGCTGACCACTCTGTCTCGCACGCATTTTTTTTTTTTTTTTTGCTATTGATGAGAGCATCATCATTTTTACTTTAAAAGCTAGGCTACAGGTTTTACCATCAATGCTCAACCTTTCCATCTGGTTCCCTGGCAGTCATAGCCCACACTGCATACACCATGGTCACGAACAGACAACAGAAACCATGTCTCACATACTCAATGGCTGTCATGCATACAAAGGGCTCTACATTTGTAGGCATGATAGGATCGTGGATCTGATTGCAGACAGTGTCAGTTCCACACTCGGGTCACCTGCAACATATAAGCTGTATAAACACACCAGTGTGAAGCCATATATGCTCAATCTGTGTAGGGACAATTCACTGTTCTCTGATATTTCAGCAAACACCCCCGATGTTGTTATTGTTAATGAGAATAACAGAGAGCTTCTCATCCTAGAAGTTGGCTGCACGTTTGACTACAGTCTAGAGGAAGCCTTTACAACCAAAATGTTAAAATATCAACTGTTAGACCATACCATATCACAACTCGGCTACAACTGTAAACTTTTAGTCTTCATATTTGGAAGCCTGGGTCATGTTCATAAGTTGGGTGTTAGAGGCCTTCAGATGGCCGGTCTTCTGAAGAAAAGAGCCAAACAATTAGCAAGATATTGCTCAGTGTCAGCAATTATTGGCAGCCGCGCAATTTGTAGAAGACGCTGCTATCTGTATCCATGAGCTGTGTGTTGATTGTCAGGTTCATCATCCATGTGTGTAACTTTGGTTGCCATTGTCAATTTGGGCACGAATGTATCAGAATAACCCACAATGTACAAGTGCACTGATAATATTTGTGTCCTTTAACACTTTGATTGCCGGAAGACGCTTTTAGGCGTCCTTCCCCGCCATGCTCAAGTTGCCGAAGACGCCGTAACTCGTCTTTGATATCAATATTTCAAAAATCTGTGATCGGATTCATATTTCCCATCCGCTGGCCTGAGACCCACCAAAAAGCCCCACAGAACCCTCTAGCGGCTCAAGAGCGCCATCTGGTGGCCGATCGGCGCAATCGCCAAAGAGGATGTTACTTCGATGTGCTATTCACCCATATTACTTCCGGGCACTCGCTATAGGTTCTGGCACTCTAGCTCGTCACAATACATAGCGATCCGTTGCGAATAACTCGATAAACAACATGATTTGGACGTATATACTATTATACAAGCTGGAAATGGACCCGATATTTCTATATCCCATAATAGGAAAATGTCTGTTCCACGTTCATCGCCCAACGGCGCGAGGAAGATACGGTAAGATTCAGCGTTATTTTTGAATGTGTTCGATATAAACTGCTCTGATGATCATATCACCCACACTAGATGAATGATATAACGCTGCCCATGGAATTATAAACGATCCCCCGCCCATCCGGTCATCATCAGATGATACGTAGAAACTTCTAGAAGTACGTCCAATTGAAATTTTTGATCTCGCACAGATTCCTACCAAACTGTATTTCATCATCAATATAATGCATTTGGGGCTATAAATCACGTTCTGGAGAAAGCTGCAGAAAGAGATGAAAACATACTTATACTTTAGACCATATTTTACTATGAATATGTGAATGAAAAAGTTTAACGTTGCTACACAATGAACAATACATATAGGACCTTGAATGGGCCCTAATAATGGCAATCTAGCAATAGAATTTAAAAAGTTATAGCTCTGCAAAGAAGGGGAACTTATCCATGTTAAATAGAGCTGGCAACGGATGGTATATCATGAATTTAGCCTTAGGCAATCAAAGTGTTAAACATTGTCTTTATGTGGACATAAATAAAGATTCTAAATGTGTGTGTGTGTCATGTGTGTGTGTGTGTGTGTGTGTGTGTGTGTGTGTGTGTGTGTGTGTGTGTGTGTGTGTGTGTATGTGTATGTGTGTGTGTGTGTTAGTCTTGGAGGAGCCTATACAGTCAGCTATAGGAAGCTAATGATCCAGTTTCCTGTCAACAGTTCCTGGTTCATCACAGCTGACAGCAGCAGCCTAACAGCTCAGACTCAGTGCCGGGTGAGAGAGAGAGAAGCCTCCGTGCCGAGCATGATAACTAACCAGGGTAAACATGTGTTTAAAATACATTAAATCATCTGCAGATATATATATACGTGAGACATCCTCTGCAGTCCCTCTCTATACCCTGCAGTACCACCAGGTGGAGCAGTTTCCACTTTGATTATTCCCATCCGACACTTATACCAATGGATATCTACTATAAGGGTGTAGCGGTACAAGTATCCGTACTAGGGCTGTCTTAAATACTTCGAAGCTTCGAAGCTTCGTTCGATGGGCATGGGATTCGAATGGGGGAAAAAAAGAATAAAAAAAAAAAAAGTATTTGAATATATTTTTTTTGTGTGCAAAATCAACTCTGCCTCTCTTTGTTAACTACAACAAGCAATGCTGTTTGTTATTTAAGATGAGGTCGGACTCGGCACTGACAGATTTGTGTTCATTGTGCTGCTTTTATGAAGCCTCAAATGACTGCTTACAATATTTCATGAAAGCAAAGTGTTTCGTTTGTCTTAAGATTTTAAAAGGTTTAAACTTTACAGCACTGACAAAGTTGAACAAAGTGCTGTACAAGTTCCACAACATTAAAATAAATAATAATAATAATAATAAATAATAAAAAGTACGGGACCTTCTGTTCAGTTACGCGCTGTGTACCGAACGAATACAACGTTACTTTAACCCTTTCACTGCCACACGACAGAAGGTTAACACACAACCGACGGCGATGCTCCATCATTAGCATCATTAGCTCCGCATTCCTTCTCTATTGTCACAGTGAAAGGGTTAACCGGCTGTCGTGTGGCAGTGAAAGGGTTACCCACTAACGGAACACACGTGCAGAACTTAATTCAAAGTGCCCCTCCTTCCCAAAATATAACTTGCGCAAAGGGGCGGGATGTTGTTCGTTCAGCCACACGCACAACACTGAGAGATGACCTGTAATAATTTAGCATATAGCCTCACAGTACGGCGAACGCAAACGACAAGCCAGAGCTATTATTATTCATTTGAATATAGAATATTCGTTGACAACCCTACTGTACAGTAACCGCACACTACTGTATGTCACCCCCGAGTGGAACATGGAAAGCCACGTTCTGCTAACTTTCCCCCACTGTACCGAAATAAATGGACTGCGAATCGTGACTTTAAAACCGACGTACGTACCGAACCGTGGCGTTTGTGTGCCGTTAGTTACGCCCCTAATATCTTCTACACAAATGTCCATTGGCCATATTCACACGGTGGCCATCTTGCTCTTATGTCATGCTCAGGTTGGGATTCTGGGGGCCGGGTGGAAACTTAGGAATCCCAACCTGAGCACGACATAAGAGCAAGGTGGGGACCGGGGTGGAAACTTAGGAATCCCAACCTGAGCACGACATAAGAGCAAGATGGGGACCGGGGTGGAAACTTAGGAATCCCAACCTGAGCACGACATAAGAGCAAGGTGGGTACCGGGGTGGAAACTTAGGAATCCCAACCTGAGCACGACATAAGAGCAAGGTGGGTACCGGGGTGGAAACGTAGGAATCCCAACCTGAGCACGACATAAGAGCAAGGTGGGGACCGGGGTGGAAACTTAGGAATCCCAACCTGAGCACGACATAAGAGCAAGATGGGGACCGGGGTGGAAACTTAGGAATCCCAACCTGAGCACGACATAAGAGCAAGGTGGGTACCGGGGTGGAAACTTAGGAATCCCAACCTGAGCACGACATAAGAGCAAGGTGGGTACCGGGGTGGAAACGTAGGAATCCCAACCTGAGCACGACATAAGAGCAAGGTGGGGACCGGGGTGGAAACTTAGGAATCCCAACCTGAGCACGACATAAGAGCAAGGTGGGGACCGGGGTGGAAACTTAGGAATCCCAACCTGAGCACGACATAAGAGCAAGGTGGGGACCGGGGTGGAAACTTAGGAATCCCAACCTGAGCACGACATAAGAGCAAGGTGGGGACCGGGGTGGAAACTTAGGAATCCCAACCTGAGCACGACATAAGAGCAAGGTGGGGACCGGGGTGGAAACTTAGGAATCCCAACCTGAGCACGACATAAGAGCAAGGTGGGGACCGGGGTGGAAACTTAGGAATCCCAACCTGAGCACGACATAAGAGCAAGGTGGGGACCAGGGTGGAAACTTAGGAATCCCAACCTGAGCACGACATAAGAGCAAGGTGGGGACCGGGTGGAAACCTCTTTTGGAGGAAGCCGGTGTATGGTTTTATAACATCTTGCCAAAAGGACTACAGTTGCGAATTAGCCAGCCGGCGAAAACGGACACATTGACAGTACTGTTGATTAATGTGTACTGTCCTTTTTAAATAAACTGAAACTAGGAATATTGAGAGTGGTATCGAGGCTAGATTATGGGCTTTCCTTTTTTTATTGCAAGCCATTCCCCGTGGTGTCGTATCACAGTATTGATCTGGGGTTCAATCATTTTCAATGCTTGAATAAGTCCTCTGTCTTAGCAGTTAGCACACAGTAAGCACATGGGTACAGGCTCGGGGCTTAACCCTTTCACTACCACACTACAGACGGTTAACCTTTCACTACCACACTACAGAAGGTTAACCCTTTCACTACCACCCTACAGAAGGTTAACCCTTTCACTACCACACTACAGAAGGTTAACCCTTTCACTACCACACTACAGAAGGTTAACCTTTCACTACCACACTACAGACGGTTAACCTTTCACTACCACACTACAGCAGGTTAACCTTTCACTACCACACTACAGAAGGTTAACCTTTCACTACCACCCTACAGAAGGTTAACCCTTTCACTACCACCCTACAGACGGTTAACCTTTCACTACCACACTACAGACGGTTAACCCTTTCACTACCACACTACAGAGGTTAACCTTTCACTACCACACTACAGACGGTTAACCTTTCACTACCACACTACAGCAGGTTAACCTTTCACTACCACACTACAGACGGTTAACCCTTTCACTACCACACTACAGAAGGTTAACTTTCACTACCACACTACAGAAGGTTAACCCTTTCACTACCACCCTACAGAAGGTTAACCCTTTCACTACCACACTACAGAAGGTTAACCCTTTCACTACCACACTACAGACGGTTAACACTTTCACTACCACACTACAGACGGTTAACCTTTCACTACCACACTACAGAAGGTTAACCCTTTCACTACCACACTACAGACGGTTAACACTTTCACTACCACACTACAGACGGTTAACCTTTCACTACCACACTACAGAAGGTTAACCTTTCACTACCACACTACAGAAGGTTAACCCTTTCACTACCACACTACAGAAGGTTAACCTTTCACTACCACACTACAGACGGTTAACCTTTCACTACCACACTACAGAAGGTTAACCCTTTCACTACCACACTACAGAGGGTTAACCTTTCACTACCACACTACATACGGTTAACCCTTTCATTACCAGACTAAAGAAGGTTAACCTTTCATTACCACACTACAGAAGGTTAACCTTTCACTACCACACTACAGAAGGTTAACCTTTCACTACCACACTACAGACGGTTAACCTTTCACTACCACACTACAGAAGGTTAACCTTTCATTACCACACTACAGAAGGTTAACCTTTCACTACCACACTACAGACGGTTAACCTTTCACTACCACACTACATACGGTTAACCCTTTCACTACCACACTACAGCAGGTTAACCTTTCACTACCACACTACAGAAGGTTAACCTTTCACTACCACACTACAGACGGTTAACCCTTTCACTACCACACTACAGAAGATTAATCTTTCACTACCACACTACAGACGGTTAACCCTTTCACTACCACACTACAGAAGGTTAATCTTTCACAACCACACTACAGCAGGTTATCGCTTTCACTACCACACTACAGAAGGTTAACCTTTCACTACCACACTACAGCAGGTTAACCTTTCACTGCCACACTACAGAAGGTTAACCTTTCACTACCACACTACAGAAGGTTAACCTTTCACTACCACACTACAGACGGTTAACCTTTCACTACCACACTACAGACGGTTAACCTTTCACTACCACACTACATACGGTTAACCCTTTCACTACCACACTACAGCAGGTTAACCTTTCACTACCACACTACAGAAGGTTAACCTTTCACTACCACACTACAGACGGTTAACCCTTTCACTACCACACTACAGAAGATTAATCTTTCACTACCACACTACAGACGGTTAACCTTTCACTACCACACTACAGCAGGTTAACTTTCACTACCACACTACAGAAGGTTAACCCTTTCACTACCACCCTACAGAAGGTTAACCCTTTCACTACCACACTACAGAAGGTTAACCCTTTCACTACCACACTACAGACGGTTAACACTTTCACTACCACACTACAGACGGTTAACCTTTCACTACCACACTACAGAAGGTTAACCTTTCACTACCACACTACAGAAGGTTAACCCTTTCACTACCACACTACAGACGGTTAACCTTTCACTACCACACTACAGAAGGTTAACCTTTCACTACCACACTACAGACGGTTAACACTTTCACTACCACACTACATACGGTTAACCCTTTCACTACCACACTACAGACGGTTAACACTTTCACTACCACACTACAGAAGGTTAACCCTTTCACTACCACCCTACAGAAGGTTAACCCTTTCACTACCACACTACAGAAGGTTAACCCTTTCACTACCACACTACAGACGGTTAACACTTTCACTACCACACTACAGACGGTTAACCTTTCACTACCACACTACAGAAGGTTAACCTTTCACTACCACACTACAGAAGGTTAACCCTTTCACTACCACACTACAGACGGTTAACCTTTCACTACCACACTACAGAAGGTTAACCTTTCACTACCACACTACAGACGGTTAACACTTTCACTACCACACTACATACGGTTAACCCTTTCACTACCACACTACAGACGGTTAACACTTTCACTACCACACTACAGACGGTTAACACTTTCACTACCACACTACAGACGGTTAACCTTTCACTACCACACTACAGAAGGTTAACCTTTCACTACCACACTACAGAAGGTTAACCCTTTCACTACCACACTACAGAAGGTTAACCTTTCACTACCACACTACAGAAGGTTAACCTTTCACTACCACACTACAGAAGGTTAACCCTTTCACTACCACACTACAGAAGGTTAACCCTTTCACTACCACACTACAGAGGGTTAACCTTTCACTACCACACTACATACGGTTAACCCTTTCATTACCAGACTAAAGAAGGTTAACCTTTCATTACCACACTACAGAAGGTTAACCTTTCACTACCACACTACAGAAGGTTAACCTTTCACTACCACCCTACAGACGGTTAACCTTTCACTACCACACTACATACGGTTAACCCTTTCACTACCACACTACAGCAGGTTAACCTTTCACTACCACACTACAGAAGGTTAACCTTTCACTACCACACTACAGACGGTTAACCCTTTCACTACCACACTACAGAAGATTAATCTTTCACTACCACACTACAGACGGTTAACCCTTTCACTACCACACTACAGAAGGTTAATCTTTCACGACCACACTACAGCAGGTTATCGCTTTCACTACCACACTACAGAAGGTTAACCTTTCACTGCCACACTACAGAAGGTTAACCTTTCACTACCACACTACAGAAGGTTAACCTTTCACTACCACACTACAGACGGTTAACCTTTCACTACCACACTACAGACGGTTAACCTTTCACTACCACACTACAGACGGTTAACCTTTCACTACCACACTACATACGGTTAACCCTTTCACTACCACACTACAGCAGGTTAACCTTTCACTACCACACTACAGAAGGTTAACCTTTCACTACCACACTACAGACGGTTAACCCTTTCACTACCACACTACAGAAGGTTAATCTTTCACTACCACACTACAGACGGTTAACCCTTTCACTACCACACTACAGACGGTTAATCTTTCACGACCACACTACAGCAGGTTATCGCTTTCACTACCACACTACAGACGGTTAACCTTTCACTACCACACTACATACGGTTAACCCTTTCACTACCACACTACAGAAGGTTAACCTTTCACTGCCACACTACAGAAGGTTAACCTTTCACTACCACACTACAGAAGGTTAACCTTTCACTACCACACTACAGACGGTTAACCTTTCACTACCACACTACATACGGTTAACCCTTTCACTACCACACTACAGCAGGTTAACCTTTCACTACCACACTACAGAAGGTTAACCTTTCACTACCACACTACAGACGGTTAACCCTTTCACTACCACACTACAGAAGATTAATCTTTCACTACCACACTACAGACGGTTAACCCTTTCACTACCACACTACAGAAGGTTAATCTTTCACGACCACACTACAGAAGGTTAACCTTTCACTACCACACTACAGAAGGTTAACCTTTCACTACCACACTACAGAAGGTTAACCTTTCACTACCACACTACAGCAGGTTAACCCTTTCACTACCACACTACAGCAGGTTAACCTTTCACTACCACCCTACAGAAGGTTAACCCTTTCACTACCACCCTACAGACGGTTAACCTTTCACTAACACACTACAGACGGTTAACCCTTTCACTACCACACTACAGAAGGTTAACCTTTCACTACCACACTACAGACGGTTAACCTTTCACTACCACACTACAGCAGGTTAACCTTTCACTACCACACTACAGACGGTTAACTTTCACTACCACACTACAGAAGGTTAACCCTTTCACTACCACCCTACAGAAGGTTAACCCTTTCACTACCACACTACAGAAGGTTAACCTTTCACTGCCACACTACAGAAGGTTAACCTTTCACTACCACACTACAGAAGGTTAACCTTTCACTACCACACTACAGAAGGTTAACCTTTCACTACCACACTACAGAAGGTTAACCTTTCACTACCACACTACAGCAGGTTAACCCTTTCACTACCACACTACAGCAGGTTAACCTTTCACTACCACCCTACAGAAGGTTAACCCTTTCACTACCACCCTACAGACGGTTAACCTTTCACTAACACACTACAGACGGTTAACCCTTTCACTACCACACTACAGAAGGTTAACCTTTCACTACCACACTACAGACGGTTAACCTTTCACTACCACACTACAGACGGTTAACCTTTCACTACCACACTACAGAAGGTTAACCTTTCACTACCACACTACAGACGGTTAACCTTTCACTACCACACTACAGCAGGTTAACCTTTCACTACCACACTACAGACGGTTAACTTTCACTACCACACTACAGAAGGTTAACCCTTTCACTACCACCCTACAGAAGGTTAACCCTTTCACTACCACACTACAGAAGGTTAACCCTTTCACTACCACACTACAGACGGTTAACACTTTCACTACCACACTACAGACGGTTAACCTTTCACTACCACACTACAGAAGGTTAACCCTTTCACTACCACACTACAGACGGTTAACACTTTCACTACCACACTACAGACGGTTAACCTTTCACTACCACACTACAGAAGGTTAACCTTTCACTACCACACTACAGAAGGTTAACCCTTTCACTACCACACTACAGAAGGTTAACCTTTCACTACCACACTACAGAAGGTTAACCCTTTCACTACCACACTACAGAAGGTTAACCTTTCACTACCACACTACAGACGGTTAACCTTTCACTACCACACTACAGAAGGTTAACCCTTTCACTACCACACTACAGAGGGTTAACCTTTCACTACCACACTACATACGGTTAACCCTTTCATTACCAGACTAAAGAAGGTTAACCTTTCATTACCACACTACAGAAGGTTAACCTTTCACTACCACACTACAGAAGGTTAACCTTTCACTACCACACTACAGACGGTTAACCTTTCACTACCACACTACATACGGTTAACCCTTTCACTACCACACTACAGCAGGTTAACCTTTCACTACCACACTACAGAAGGTTAACCTTTCACTACCACACTACAGACGGTTAACCCTTTCACTACCACACTACAGAAGATTAATCTTTCACTACCACACTACAGACGGTTAACCCTTTCACTACCACACTACAGAAGGTTAATCTTTCACGACCACACTACAGCAGGTTATCGCTTTCACTACCACACTACAGAAGGTTAACCTTTCACTGCCACACTACAGAAGGTTAACCTTTCACTACCACACTACAGAAGGTTAACCTTTCACTACCACACTACAGAAGGTTAACCTTTCACTACCACACTACAGACGGTTAACCTTTCACTACCACACTACAGCAGGTTAACCTTTCACTACCACACTACAGACGGTTAACTTTCACTACCACACTACAGAAGGTCAACCCTTTCACTACCACCCTACAGAAGGTTAACCCTTTCACTACCACACTACAGACGGTTAACCTTTCACTACCACACTACAGAAGGTTAACCTTTCACTACCACCCTACAGAAGGTTAACCCTTTCACTACCACCCTACAGACGGTTAACCTTTCACTACCACACTACAGACGGTTAACCCTTTCACTACCACACTACAGAAGGTTAACCTTTCACTACCACACTACAGACGGTTAACCTTTCACTACCACACTACAGCAGGTTAACCTTTCACTACCACACTACAGACGGTTAACTTTCACTACCACACTACAGAAGGTTAACCCTTTCACTACCACCCTACAGAAGGTTAACCCTTTCACTACCACACTACAGAAGGTTAACCCTTTCACTACCACACTACAGACGGTTAACACTTTCACTACCACACTACAGACGGTTAACCTTTCACTACCACACTACAGAAGGTTAACCTTTCACTACCACACTACAGAAGGTTAACCCTTTCACTACCACACTACAGACGGTTAACCTTTCACTACCACACTACAGAAGGTTAACCTTTCACTACCACACTACAGACGGTTAACACTTTCACTACCACACTACAGACGGTTAACCCTTTCACTACCACACTACAGACGGTTAACACTTTCACTACCACACTACAGACGGTTAACACTTTCACTACCACACTACAGACGGTTAACCTTTCACTACCACACTACAGAAGGTTAACCTTTCACTACCACACTACAGAAGGTTAACCCTTTCACTACCACACTACAGAAGGTTAACCTTTCACTACCACACTACAGAAGGTTAACCTTTCACTACCACACTACAGAAGGTTAACCCTTTCACTACCACACTACATAAGGTTAACCCTTTCACTACCACACTACAGAGGGTTAACCTTTCACTACCACACTACATACGGTTAACCCTTTCATTACCAGACTAAAGAAGGTTAACCTTTCATTACCACACTACAGAAGGTTAACCTTTCACTACCACACTACAGAAGGTTAACCTTTCACTACCACACTACAGACGGTTAACCTTTCACTACCACACTACATACGGTTAACCCTTTCACTACCACACTACAGCAGGTTAACCTTTCACTACCACACTACAGAAGGTTAACCTTTCACTACCACACTACAGACGGTTAACCCTTTCACTACCACACTACAGAAGATTAATCTTTCACTACCACACTACAGACGGTTAACCCTTTCACTACCACACTACAGAAGGTTAATCTTTCACGACCACACTACAGCAGGTTCTGTATCGTTAGTGGCTTAGCTTGGCATCGCTACTGCACTATCTCGCGTACGTGCACGCGTACTGAATAAACCACAAATGTACCTCTAATACCAGTATTAGTCTGACCACACCCCTCATCAGCTTACCTTCATAAGCAGGTGTGTGGTCACCTGCTCTCCTCCTTCTCGCTTTCACCACAAGGAAGAAGTGCCTCGGTAGATCCCCACACTTGACACCATGATGGAAGAAATTGGATTAGGAACAGCTTGGGAAACAAGGATACGTTGACATCATATCTTTATTTTCTCTCTCACTATTTTCGAGAAAATACGGCGATATTGTCTTCGTACTGGAGTGTCTAGAAGATGATGATCATTCTAAAAACCCTCCACCGGTTTTCGTATTGGGAGCACGCCGCTGCATGCTTCTCAACTGCAGTTCCTTGCTGTGTTTGTTGGGGTGAAACCTGTCAGGCCACAGCTGAACTGTCGGACATGCCGCTGTTGTGAGGAGCGGTGCGTTCCAGGTTGGGTGAGTAGTGTTTGCTGGCGGGCTCCACTTGTCTGTTAGTGCTATGGGGGCTACTTGACAAAGTTTATGGAAACCGGCCCCAGGCTAGGGTCCTTTGTTTAGCCGCCTAGGCGACAGAAGGCCTTGGTCTGGCGACCATTATAGTTTTAACTAGTGGGCCGCGACCATTGACACTGGTGATCCCTGTGTGTTCTGGACGAGTGGATTCTCTCTGTCACCGTGTTAAGACCCCATCTTTCATATCCAAATGAGAGTATTCCTTCACGAGGGGATATGTGCATGTAATGTGCGATAGCGGCAGATTCATGTTCAAAGTCAGCTATACAGGCCAGTTGGTACTGTGCTGATTCCGCCGGACGTGGTAATGTCACCGTTGTGAAGCGGTGTTGACGTCTTGTTTTCTCTTTTCTCTTAAAAAGTGAGGAGGGGTTCAGAACGGCGGCCTGTCTGGGTGAGTGTTATGTCATTGTTTACATGTTCATAGCTTACGGTTAGCCGGTCAGTGGCCTGGCGCGGGGTAGCTTAGCTTCTCGCGCGCCGCCGGGAGCTCGCTTCTGATCGCGTGCGTCGTTAGATCGGCGTCTCGCGAGCGGAAGCAATAGCACCCGAACGGTTGGAGCAGCCGTTAGCTTGATGCTATTCTGTTGAACGTGCTTTGATTTTGACATGTTTTACACTCTTGACCACGACGTCATCCTTGACAGGGGATGTTCGTCGACCCTGCCCTGTGCCTGGACGGGGATTGCGTCAACAAAGAGGACTGTAGCGACTGGGGAGCGGCGACGCTGCCCGGATCGAACAACACAGGACGGCTGTGTTCTACGGTGTCTTGTGACTGCACTTCGCTGATCTGCGTTCCGGGTAGGTACGGGGTTGGCCAGACCTCATAGCACGTCTTCTGGTTTTACTTTGCTAAATGTATTGTGAATAACGGTGTTTTTTCCCAAAACGTGTGTTGTTGCAATACATTTGGGATACGTTGCGGGTTATGTGTGAGCTGTTTTTGTCACTGGCAGTTAGCTTCTCCGTGCAGATCGTGATGTATTGATCTGGTTGTTGTGTGAGGAACATCATGGTGTTTATGTGTACCGTGTACTCACTACTAAGGCAACTAACCTATGAAGCTATGCTTGGTGACAAGTGAGTAAAAGAATGTTCTTTCTCAGACTGTAATGACAATGAACAGTGAGTTCACACATTAACAGGTTTTCCTGTTTTAACTGGCCGTATTGAGGGTAAAATAGGAGGATTGTGTTTTCCCCCCCCGGTTCCCTGGGGACTTTATCACCTCCTATCAGACATGTTGTGCATTAATTGTGTCTTGTGTGGTAGGGATACGATGTAACTCTTAGCTTGATTGCTGAGGTTGTGCTAAATCTGCTGGAGAAACTTATTTCCTAAAGGGAAATTGGTTTGGTTGCTGTCATGTGTGCTTAGCAAGGCCTGTGGTCGATACTAATCAAGAATGATGTATTCTCTCATTGTGGAAAAAAAACGGCGTTCCTCTGTTGAGTGTTTTTGCCATTTTTTGTAGGTGATGATGGGTTGTGTGTGTCATGTGACCTACAACTGGGTTGTACTGGCCACAGAAGCACATGTGTATGTTGGACCGGGGTTCTTAGAGCCCTCTCTATTCTGTGTTTTTCCTTAGTAAAAATCAGATAGCAGGTTAGCTCGTGCGCTGTGTGGAGCTGTGAAACGCTTCATAGAGCTGACTATGACTGTGTCATATTCTCTTTTTGTCGTTACGTCGTATCATGGGTGTGGGGTCGTAAAGGGGTGAACTGGTAACCTTTCCTCTCCCCATTGTTCTGTCGGTCAGGGGTACACCCCCTGTCCTTCAAGGTTCCCGTCACGTGGCGGTTCGGCACGTTACGGGGGGGGGGGGGGGGGGGGGGGGAGGGAGTTCCTGGTCCCACGGCCTGGTATATTGGGCGTGTGCACCGCAGGAATTCCCCCGCCATAGAGTACGTCACCGTGCGCGTCTCTGTTGGTAGGACTTCCGTGTGCTGTTCAGGTCCATGTGATGGATCTGTTTTCAGGGGGGGTGGTCAGGGCTCCTCCTCACCAAGCGCCTACTCAGGCCTTCTGTGAGTTCGGACTCCTTCTTCCATGTGAGGAAGCCTCCATCAGAGTACAGAGCCTTCCTCCTCAGATTGTCAAAGTGAGTGGACCCTCTAGAAGGGTCCTTTTCTATTGTATGTATATTCGATTCAATTCGTTTATTGAGTGTGTATGGGTTCGGTGCCTCTTCCCCGGAGGCCCTAAAACCAGTTTTTTACATGGCTCAGGGTGCAATATATTCTTTTCAATCTGTACAGCTCGCGTGGGAAGTCTCTCTGGGGATCCCCGTCTCTTTCCTATGGGAGGGTGGTGGGATGTAAAAATGTGAACATTTTTTACCCCGGCTGTGTAGACTGGGATACATACTGTTGATGCTTCCTTCTTTCTATTCCAGAAGTGTTGGAGTTAGGGAGTGTCACACCCCTCTTGTCGTTCCCCTGGGCGCCTTGGGGATTCAATGACAGGTCTAAATAGCCTGTTCATTGATGGGGGTGTGTCCCGACGCACGTATAGTGCTAGCTCGCTGTAAACAGGCGATTGACTGGCACGCCTTGGTTGCTTGTGGTTGAAACAGCGTTTTTATAAAGCAACTGAGATGGGGGTTTTTCCTCTTCCGGCGACCACATCCCATGACCTGGGTGGGTTGTCGACGGATTCTCGTTCATGTCTGGGGGATGATGACGGGATGGATCTGAACATATGTAGTGGGGTCTCACGCCCTTGGGGTGGGCCACCAGGCGCGGTTCGTCCGAACGTCTGGGTGGCGCCTTCTTTTCATGTTAAGATCAACACGCATATCTGCCCTTCTCCTGGAGTAGGCATGTCGGCGTGGTTAGGGCACGGGACTGGTTCTGGTCACGCTGGTCCAGATCAGTTGAACCCGTTGTCCGCCGGGGATGCAGATCTGCTGTTCTGGTACCCTGAGGGACTTGGGCTTTTTTCAGGGGGAAAAATGCCAGGTCGGTCTGGGTGTCACAGGGTTAAGCGCTATGGAGACCCTGGTTGGGTATGTTTTTACTCGGCACTGTCGTCATGGCTTGCAGCCATGCCATTCTGTACGCGCTCGATCTCGTCGGATCTCGGCCGCTACACAGGTTGGTCCTGGTTAGTACTTGGTTGGGAGACCGCCGGGGAATACCAGGTACGGTGTGCTTAGGGGCTGGTTCTCCATTATTTTTCGCTCCTCTCTCACGCATGGCGAAGAGGGGCCTGTGGGGGTGGTTTTTTGACCTCCTCTGGTGACCCTGTGCTTCCCGTACCGCCAGGCCCGGTCCGAAGTGATGTTTGCGACCCGTAGGCCTGGGTTAACCCTTTTTGGAAACTGAAACACTTGTACTGCGGTATAGCCGGTGTATACCCGCAGGTGTGTTTTGGAGTTTTTTCTTGAGGGGTTATAGGAACAACCACCGCATTGGGTAACACCGAGGTGGTTGATTCCCTGGTGTGTTGGAGCAGTGTCAACTCCCGGGTTCACCGTTTGAGGGTGCCCCTGCACGTTCATGACGTCTGCCAATCGTGTCAGCCTTCTCTGCCTCGACCCCTCTGGGTGGGGGTTGTTAAATGGAGGCTTGGTCATGCAACACCGCCAGCTTACGCTCCTTCCGCCGGGGCGGCTGTGTTCAGCTGTCCCCTCTGGCGCCTGTCTCGTCCGCAGTCTCCAGGCTAGGGTTAACAGCCTGTTGCCTGGTTTTTCCCCGGTGCGCTGCCTGCTTCCGTTGGTTAACCTTTTTTGTGTGCTTACGGCCATGCTGACTGCCTATTCTGCAGGGTCAGTGTGCCAGGCGGTGTACTATTGGGGGGACGGGGCCCGCTCGGCTTACGGCCATACCGACCTGAACACGCCCGATCTCGTCCGATCTCGGAAGCTGGGCAGGTTCTGGCCTGGTTGGTTCCGCCTGGGAATACCAGGTGCAGTAACTGAGGGGCCTTTGTCCGAATACGCTGGCGATGTGGGGGGCGGGGCACTACGTGCCCACCTGGTGGGGTCTTGATGCTGGCATCATGGACTTCTCCGGGCCCCCATTCTAGGGAGTCCAGTCCTTTTGGTGGGTCTGGGTCTTCCTTCGTGCTCCGCTGCTACGGCCTTGCCACGGGGTTGGGTTTGCCCTTGACCCCGTGATTCTGGGGGCAGTAACGAGGTTGTTCCTCCGTTCGTTCCCGGGTGGCATGCGGGTTGTGCGTGTGTGTAGTCGTGGGGTCAAGCCACGGTCTGCTCACCCTGTGCGTTGAGTTGCTTGAGTGCCTCTTCGCACGGTCGGGTCCGTCGCCCTCCCGTGACGTCCCTAATAGGGGGGCTACCCTCCATTAGGGGGGGTCGGGGGGGCTCGGCCCTCCCTGTTCTGATGGTTTTGGGGGGCTGTCAGCGGGGTGTATTTGTCAGCCAAGTGGCTCCGCTTGGCCTCCCTTGTGCAGTAGCGATGCCAAGCTAAGCCACTAACGATACAGAACGTTAGGTTATGACTATAACCAAGTTCTGTTAGTTAGGGGCGATGCTTGGCATCGGACGGCCGCTGCAGCCCTTGTCCTCACCTTGTGGTGAAAGCTTGGGAAGGAGGAGAGCAGGTGACCACACACCTGCTTATGAAGGTAAGCTGATGAGGGGTGTGGTCAGACTAATACTGGTATTAGAGGTACATTTGTGGTTTATTCAGTACGCGTGCACGTACGCGAGATAGTGCAGTAGCGATGCCAAGCATCGCCCCTAACTAACAGAACTTGGTTATAGTCATAACCTAACGTTATCGCTTTCACTACCACACTACAGAAGGTTAACCTTTCACTGCCACACTACAGAAGGTTAACCTTTCACTACCACACTACAGAAGGTTAACCTTTCACTACCACACTACAGACGGTTAACCTTTCACTACCACACTACATACGGTTAACCCTTTCACTACCACACTACAGCAGGTTAACCTTTCACTACCACACTACAGAAGGTTAACCTTTCACTACCACACTACAGACGGTTAACCCTTTCACTACCACACTACAGAAGATTAATCTTTCACTACCACACTACAGACGGTTAACCCTTTCACTACCACACTACAGAAGGTTAATCTTTCACGACCACACTACAGCAGGTTATCGCTTTCACTACCACACTACAGAAGGTTAACCTTTCACTGCCACACTACAGAAGGTTAACCTTCTGTAGTGTGGTAGTGAAAGGGTTAACCTTCTGTAGTGTGGTAGTGAAAGGTTAACCTTCTGTAGTGTGGTAGTGAAAGGTTAACCGTCTGTAGTGTGGTAGTGAAAGTGTTAACCGTCTGTAGTGTGGTAGTGAAAGGGTTAACCTTCTGTAGTGTGGTAGTGAAAGGTTAACCGTCTGTAGTGTGGTAGTGAAAGTGTTAACCGTCTGTAGTGTGGTAGTGAAAGGGTTAACCTTCTGTAGTGTGGTAGTGAAAGGGTTAACCTTCTGTAGGGTGGTAGTGAAAGGGTTAACCTTCTGTAGTGTGGTAGTAAAAGTTAACCGTCTGTAGTGTGGTAGTGAAAGGTTAACCTGCTGTAGTGTGGTAGTGAAAGGTTAACCTTCTGTAGTGTGGTAGTGAAAGGGTTAACCGTCTGTAGTGTGGTAGTGAAAGGTTAACCTTCTGTAGTGTGGTAGTGAAAGGTTAACCGTCTGTAGTGTGGTAGTGAAAGGTTAACCTTCTGTAGTGTGGTAGTGAAAGGTTAACCGTCTGTAGTGTGGTAGTGAAAGGTTAACCTTCTGTAGTGTGGTCGTGAAAGGGTTAAGACCCTAGTACAGGCCTTACCTGTACTTCCACACACTGCTGGTACAGTATAATGCCCCCCGACCCCCCCAACCCACTGTCATGGTGACTGGATGTGTGTAACCCACGAACCGCCACAGTGTATCACATTATCACAGTGTGTATTCTGGCCACTCTATTAATACATGAGTACATTTGACCTCTTATAGACACTATGATTTAATGAAACCATATGTCTGGATGTGTGTGTTTAACCCATGAACCACTGTCTGGATGTGTGTGTTTAACCCATGAACCACTGTCTGGATGTGTGTGTTTAACCCATGAACCACTGTCTGGATGTGTGTGTTTAACCCATGAACCACTGTCTGGATGTGTGTGTTTAACCCATGAACCACTGTCTGGATGTGTGTGTTTAACCCATGAACCACTGTCTGGATGTGTGTGTTTAACCCATGAACCACTGTCTGGATGTGTGTGTTTAACCCATGAACCACTGTCTGGATGTGTGTGTTTAACCCATGAACCACTGTCTGGATGTGTGTGTTTAACCCATGAACCACTGTCTGGATGTGTGTGTTTAACCCTCGCTGCCCTGCTCCTCACCTCATCATCAGTGTGTTTAACCCTCGCTGCCCTGCTCCTCACCTCATCATCAGTGTGTTTAACCCTCGCTGCCCTGCTCCTCACCTCATCATCCTCAGTGTGTTTAACCCTCGCTGCCCTGCTCCTCACCTCATCATCCTCAGTGTGTTTAACCCTCGCTGCCCTGCTCCTCACCTCATCATCCTCAGTGTGTTTAACCCTCGCTGCCCTGCTCCTCATCTCATCATCCTCAGTGTGTTTAACCCTCGCTGCCCTGCTCCTCATCTCATCATCCTCAGTGTGTTTAACCCTCGCTGCCCTGCTCCTCACCTCATCATCCTCAGTGTGTTTAACCCTCGCTGCCCTGCTCCTCACCTCATCATCCTCAGTGTGTTTAACCCTCGCTGCCCTGCTCCTCACCTCATCATCCTCAGTGTGTTTAACCCTCGCTGCCCTGCTCCTCACCTCATCATCCTCAGTGTGTTTAACCCTCGCTGCCCTGCTCCTCACCTCCTCATCCTCAGTGTGTTTAACCCTCGCTGCCCTGCTCCTCACCTCATCATCAGTGTGTTTAACCCTCGCTGCCCTGCTCCTCACCTCATCCTCAGTGTGTTTAACCCTCGCTGCCCTGCTCCTCACCTCATCATCATCAGTGTGTTTAACCCTCGCTGCCCTGCTCCTCACCTCATCATCAGTGTGTTTAACCCTCGCTGCCCTGCTCCTCACCTCATCATCCTCAGTGTGTTTAACCCTCGCTGCCCTGCTCCTCACCTCATCATCCTCAGTGTGTTTAACCCTCGCTGCCCTGCTCCTCACCTCATCATCCTCAGTGTGTTTAACCCTCGCTGCCCTGCTCCACACCTCATCATCCTCAGTGTGTTTAACCCTCGCTGCCCTGCTCCTCACCTCATCATCCTCAGTGTGTTTAACCCTCGCTGCCCTGCTCCTCACCTCATCATCCTCAGTGTGTTTAACCCTCGCTGCCCTGCTCCACACCTCATCATCCTCAGTGTGTTTAACCCTCGCTGCCCTGCTCCTCACCTCATCCTCCTCAGTGTGTTTAACCCTCGCTGCCCTGCTCCTCACCTCATCCTCATCATCAGTGTGTTTAACCCTCGCTGCCCTGCTCCTCACCTCATCATCCTCAGTGTGTTTAACCCTCGCTGCCCTGCTCCTCACATCATCCTCCTCAGTGTGTTTAACCCTCGCTGCCCTGCTCCTCACCTCATCATCCTCAGTGTGTTTAACCCTCGCTGCCCTGCTCCTCACCTCATCATCATCATCATCAGTGTGTTTAACCCTCGCTGCCCTGCTCCTCACCTCATCATCAGTGTGTTTAACCCTCGCTGCCCTGCTCCTCACCTCATCATCAGTGTGTTTAACCCTCGCTGCCCTGCTCCTCACCTCATCCTCAGTGTGTTTAACCCTCGCTGCCCCTGCTCCTCACCTCATCATCATCATCATCAGTGTGTTTAACCCTCGCTGCCCTGCTCCTCACCTCATCATCCTCAGTGTGTTTAACCCTCGCTGCCCTGCTCCTCACATCATCCTCAGTGTGTTTAACCCTCGCTGCCCTGCTCCTCACCTCATCATCATCAGTGTGTTTAACCCTCGCTGCCCTGCTCCTCACCTCATCCTCAGTGTGTTTAACCCTCGCTGCCCTGCTCCTCACCTCATCCTCCTCAGTGTGTTTAACCCTCGCTGCCCTGCTCCTCACCTCATCCTCCTCAGTGTGTTTAACCCTCGCTGCCCTGCTCCTCACCTCATCATCCTCAGTGTGTTTAACCCTCGCTGCCCTGCTCCTCACCTCATCATCCTCAGTGTGTTTAACCCTCGCTGCCCTGCTCCACACCTCATCATCCTCAGTGTGTTTAACCCTCGCTGCCCTGCTCCTCACCTCATCCTCCTCAGTGTGTTTAACCCTCGCTGCCCTGCTCCTCACCTCATCCTCCTCAGTGTGTTTAACCCTCGCTGCCCTGCTCCTCACCTCATCATCAGTGTGTTTAACCCTCGCTGCCCTGCTCCTCACCTCATCATCAGTGTGTTTAACCCTCGCTGCCCCTGCTCCTCACCTCATCATCCTCAGTGTGTTTAACCCTCGCTGCCCTGCTCCTCACCTCATCATCAGTGTGTTTAACCCTCGCTGCCCCTGCTCCTCACCTCATCATCCTCAGTGTGTTTAACCCTCGCTGCCCCTGCTCCTCACCTCATCATCCTCAGTGTGTTTAACCCTCGCTGCCCTGCTCCTCACCTCATCATCCTCAGTGTGTTTAACCCTCGCTGCCCTGCTCCTCACCTCATCATCCTCAGTGTGTTTAACCCTCGCTGCCCTGCTCCTCACCTCATCATCGTCAGTGTGTTTAACCCTCGCTGCCCTGCTCCTCACCTCATCCTCCTCAGTGTGTTTAACCCTCGCTGCCCTGCTCCTCACCTCATCATCAGTGTGTTTAACCCTCGCTGCCCTGCTCCTCACCTCATCATCAGTGTGTTTAACCCTCGCTGCCCTGCTCCTCACCTCATCATCCTCAGTGTGTTTAACCCTCGCTGCCCTGCTCCTCACCTCATCATCCTCAGTGTGTTTAACCCTCGCTGCCCTGCTCCTCACCTCATCATCATCAGTGTGTTTAACCCTCGCTGCCCTGCTCCTCACCTCATCATCCTCAGTGTGTTTAACCCTCGCTGCCCTGCTCCTCACCTCATCATCCTCAGTGTGTTTAACCCTCGCTGCCCTGCTCCTCACCTCATCATCCTCAGTGTGTTTAACCCTCGCTGCCCTGCTCCTCACCTCATCATCCTCAGTGTGTTTAACCCTCGCTGCCCTGCTCCTCACCTCATCATCATCAGTGTGTTTAACCCTCGCTGCCCTGCTCCTCACCTCATCATCCTCAGTGTGTTTAACCCTCGCTGCCCTGCTCCTCACCTCATCATCCTCAGTGTGTGTGTGTTTAACCCTCGCTGCCCTGCTCCTCACCTCATCATCCTCAGTGTGTGTGTGTTTAACCCTCGCTGCCCTGCTCCTCACCTCATCATCCTCAGTGTGTGTGTGTTTAACCCTCGCTGCCCTGCTCCTCACCTCATCATCCTCAGTGTGTGTGTGTTTAACCCTCGCTGCCCTGCTCCTCACCTCATCATCCTCAGTCTGTGTGTGTTTAACCCTCGCTGCCCTGCTCCTCACCTCATCATCCTCAGTGTGTTTAACCCTCGCTGCCCCTGGCCCTCACCTCATCATCGTCAGCGTCGTACTGGGCGTACTGCTGCTCCAGGAGCTCCCGCTGCCTCCTCTCCTGATCCAGGGTCTGCTGGATCAGAGTGGCCACCTCGCTCTGCTGGCCCGGCCGCTCTCGACCTATCACAAACCTGCAAAACAACGAGACAAGACAACCGGCCAATCAGCAACGCCGTATAGTCTTGTCGTCGGCCCGGACACTTTATTCTGCCCACGGAGCGTCGTGTCACATGATCAGAACTGTGTCACATGATCAGAACTGTGTCACATGTTCAGAACTGTGTCACATGATCAGAACTGTGTCACATGTTCAGAACCGTGACACATGATCAGAACTGTGTCACATGTTCAGAACCGTGACACATGATCAGAACCGTGACACATGATCAGAACTGTGTCACATGTTCAGAACCGTGACACATGATCAGAACTGTGACACATGATCAGAACTGTGTCACATGATCAGAACCGTGACACATGATCAGAACTGTGACACATGATCAGAACTGTGACACATGATCAGAACTGTGACACATGATCAGAACTGTGTCACATGATCAGAACCGTGACACATGATCAGAACTGTGACACATGATCAGAACTGTGACACATGATCAGAACTGTGACACATGATCAGAACCGTGACACATGATCAGAACCGTGACACATGATCAGAACCGTGACACATGATCAGAACCGTGACACATGATCAGAACCGTGACACACGATCAGAACTGTGACACCGACTGACTGGGATCCCTAAAGGTCGATTGAATGGTCAGGTCCAAAAACCAACACTTTAAGGAGATCTTTTATTTTTTAGAGCATTAGCTCTTTGAAATAACGTGCCTCAAAACCTCTGCTGCATTTACAGTGGATTCACTTTTAAAAATAATCTTAAATTGTATTTAACACTGTAAAGTATTTTGTTTTGTTTTTTTAGTTTTCCGTTTCTGTACTTGCATGTAATTTTAGCCATCTTAATTGTTAGTTTCATTATGCATTGTGTGTTGAGTACTGACTTTTAATAATTTTGTTTTGCAATAATAATTGTTTTTGTATGCTTTTTTTTGTGTGGACCCCAGGAAGACTAGCTGGTTGCTATGGCACCAGCTAATGGGGATCCGTAATAAAATAAAATAAAATAAAATAAAATAAAATAAAATAAAATAAAATAAAATAAAATAAAATAAAATAAAATAAAATAAAATAAAATAAAATAAAATAAAATAAAATAAAATAAAATAAAATAAAATAAAATAAAATAAAATAAAAGGTCGTTTGAACCACCTGCAGCGGGAGAGAAAGACCAGCCCTGCCTCTCTAGCACCCCGAGCGCTGTCACCTCATAAACATCACTCAGGTCACAAGTGATACGTTTTACGAGCCAACGGGAGACCGGCTGAACGCACCATAAAGCCTGGAGACGGAAATAGAGAAAGTGAGATTTTTCCGCACAGTCACTGTCTGTGGCGCGGAGAGCGGAGACCTTCGATGGCGGTGTTTTAAAGGAACACGCCGACGTTATGGGACTTATGAGCTCACGGTCGTCCTCCAGAGTCAGACGTGGAGATGAGATAGCAGTTACCTCTCTGTGCGTTCAGCAGGACGCTAGCCGCCCGCGAGCTAGCCGAGCTTAGCGCACATGAATGGAAGAGGGTACGGACCGGCTAGCCTATAGCTGTTGGCCTGAAAACACCTCTCCGGGAGGTTTAAGCTAGTGGTCTGCAGGGGTGTAAAGTACTTGAGTAATTGTACTTCGTTACAATACTTAAGTACTGTTTTGGGGGATTTGTACTTTACTCGAGTATTATTAGGTTTGTATACTTTTTACTTTTACTCCATTACATTTCAGAGAAAAAAAACATACTTTTTACTCCTTACATTTAAAATGCAGACCTACAAAGTACAAAGTACAAATCTCACAGGTCCAACCATTTTAATTAGTATATTTTAATTGTTTATCTGGCCGAACTAAGGTTCACATTATTAATCCTGCAACCGCAGGTAAACAGCCAATCAAATCCCCATCAATGGAAAATGAACCCGCCCATACCCATGCTGATTGGTCCTTGTGCAAGACTAGCTTTCATTTCAGCATTGTCTATCGCAGAACACATTCCATTGTGGGCAGAGTGTATGTTTGGTTTCATTCCAGCCTTGCCTAAACACCAGCTGATGATTTCACTAATTGGCTCACCTCTTCAACTAACTCACCTGGTGCAAATGAAAACTTGGCCCACGATGGAAACAGTTATGGAAATGTACTTTTACTTTTTAGTACTTAAGTACATTTAAAAGTAGGACTTTTTGACTTTTACTCAAGTGTGTTTTTAGCCAGATACTTTGACTTTTACTTGAGTCAGATTTTGAGACGGTACCCATACTTTCACTTAAGTATAATTTCTGGGTACTTTTTACACCCCTGGTGGTCTGTAAAGAACCAAATTCCTCTGTTTATAACGTTAGACTTGATTTTACATGGAATTATTTTTTTGCTGTCTTTTATTTTGAAAATACTGATGGTTCCGCTCGCGCTGTGGCTAACCTTGCGTAACAACGATATCCGGTTAACGTTACAGTTCAGAGAAATGGTTGACGGGAGAGAGTACTAATGTAAATAACGGATATCTCTCATTAATACAACTGTTCGTGAAGGAAACCCCCCTTTTTACCTTGTTTAGCACCTAGCTGGAAGGCGAAGAGGTACGTGTTTATTTATGGATTGTGTTATTCTTAAAGAGCACCTACGGGAGGCTGCAATTCGAAACTGGCCACCGTAAATGCCCAAAACCCCCACCACCTCCTAATAGACAGTCTCCTCACCACCGCATGTATATATTCCCTCCCCGCCGTATGTATATTTCCCTCCCACCCACCCACCCACTCCTAATGTACAGTCCCCTCCCCATCATATGTATATACTCTGTCAGGATCTAGGGGTAACAGTACTGTATATTTGAATACCGCTTATGTCACAAATGTATCAGTACTAAATACCTATATGTCCCTATACCATAAATGTCATGTATGTTGTGTATGTCATAAATGTCTATATGAATTGAAAATGGGGGACCCTGATGGAAACAAGACAAACGTCTTTCTCAGGTCTGCATCCCCTTAACAATTGTATGTATTGAGCCGTACTGTATTGTACCCATTCTGCAATCTGTTAAATAAAGTTTTCATTCATTCATTCATTCATTCATTCATTCATTCATTCATTCATTCATTCATTCATTCATTCATTCATTCATTCATTCATATTTTTATGTATTGAGCTGAACTAGCTAAGATGCTAGCCAGTGCTACACCTTTCTATGAAAACGTGGTTTGGACAAACGAATGACTGTATGTCTGTTTCCACTTTCAGCTCTTACGGCGTCTAATGGTGAACTTGTCAATAAATGGTTGGCATACCGCACCATGGCCGTCAGTCTCACGGAGTTCATTTTGTCTGAAGTAAAGTCCAGCTTGGAAACGCTACATGGTCCGTATCATACCCTGTGGCTGGGTGGTCCTCTCTGGCAGAGGTACACGGTATCTGATGGGATGACAGCAGGGTAGGGCTGGCAGAGACGACGTGACTTGCACTGGCACCTGTTTCTGGCTAAAGCCATTATTGATGATCTTCCGCTCTAAATCACTTCATTACTGGACTGGAACTCTGGACCTCATCATACTCAGCTCTGGTGATTGGCTTTAATACACTTAAGGTTCCCCCAGAGTTTGCACTGAATTAGGAAAATCCGCTTTTAGCTTCCGTGCCCCCCCGACACGTGGGATGTTTCGCAAAGCACTTTAAAAACTCAATACTTTTAACAGCCGTTGGTCGGTTTAAATCTAATAGCCAATCATTTCACCTCAGTCTGTAGTCGTTTGAATTGATTTCAATATTTGTTTCTATATCGTTTTTTTGTGTTTATTATGCGCTGTACTTATCAACGTCATTTTATATTTACATTTAGTCATTTTGCTTGTATCCAAAGCGACTTACGAGTTCTGTACAACAAGTCAGCAGGAAGGGTACAACTCCGGCAGCTAAGGGTCAGTAAAGGGTAATTGTTCGTCAAACAGTGTTGAACTTGGGTGCTACAGTCTTGAGTGCACGGTAGTGTAGACTAGGGCTGGGCGATTAATTGATTTAATCGATTAATTCGAATGAATGATTTAGGACGATTTTCAAAAATGAAAATGGGTTATAAAAAATTATTAAATTATTATATATATTTTTTTTAAGAGTCACCTTTTATTTTACAAAAAGTGATGTTTGGGCGGCTGGGTGGCGCAGCGGACATTGCGCTCGTCACCAACGCAAGAGACACAGGGTTCGACTCCGACTGTCGGCGTTGCCTCCGGCTTGGGCCGGCCGTCATACTGACTCAATTGGCAGAGTCAGCGGGTGGAAGTCGATGGGTGGTAATCTGGACGTTGTGGACAGCGACTCCTACAGGTCGGTTGGGGGACGCCTGGACAGCAGAGACAGGAAATGGCGGGGGTAGTGTGAGCCTCCCACACGTTACACCTCGCCACTGAGAGTCCGCGCTGGCAGGTGAAAAGATGTGACAGGCTGCCTCCTCGTGTATCGGAGGGGACACGTGATGCAAGGCTTCTATCCTTCCTACAACCGGCCAGTGGGGGGCATATGCGAGCAACGTTCAAGACAGGGGAGGGAAGAATTGGCACATTGGAATTGGGATGGGAGAAAAATAGAAAAAGAGGAGAAAAACTGGATAAAAAAATAAATAAAAAAGTGATGTTTGGTGAAAGTTAGATTTGCACTTTATTAATCCCAATAGGGAAATTCATTCTTGTTTGATGATCAAGAGGCACCTTTTATTTGTTTTAAGTGAAGTTTGGTGAAAAAGCAATTTATTGCACTTCAATCCCAATAGGGACATTCATCTTTGTTTGATCATTTTTGTGTCAAATAAAAAAGCTTATTTGAGATTTTATTTTTAGGCCATATCGCCCAGCCCTAGTATAGACGTATTAGCACAGTAGGTAGTAATAATATAGGCAAGGATGATTATCTAGTAGCGAAGTGCATCATTTAAGTCTACATTCTACGTTTTTATCTCAGATATTGACCGAAGAACTGTGTTTTGTAAAACGAGAGCTCGCTCTCAATGATCTTTGG
>NW_028172138.1:0-17367 GCF_963971535.1 Notolepis coatsorum
GCACACACACAACACCCACACACGCACACACACACACACACACACACACGCGCCGCACACACACACACACACACACACACACACACACACACACACACACACACACACACACACACACACACACACACACACACACACACACACACACACACACACTCTCCAGCCTCTCTTCTCCAAGATATCTTCTTTAAATATAGCTAGGAGTGTTTAACCTCTATATTGGAAACCTGGCAGTGAGATTTGACCCAAAGCCAGTTGCCTTCCAATAACCAAATCATCCACTGTATGTCAAAGATAGAGAGAGAGTGTGAGAGAGAGAGAGAGAGAGAGAGAGAGAGAGAGAAGAGAGAGAGAGAGAGAGAGAGAGAGAGAAGAGAGAGAGAGAGAGAGGACGAAGAGAGAGAGAGAGAGAGAGATGTGAGAGGCTGTGTCTGACTCATTCTCCTGGATAAGGGGATATTTACACATAATAGCAGGAATTACTGCCTGATTCTAACCTCCTCTCTCTCCATATATCTCTCCATCTCTTTCTCTGGCAATCTAATGAAAAAATGGCGGAGAAATCTACATTATAAACAAATAACTGTACTTACAGTAGATGTGCGACTTGGCTATAATAAAGTAATTTATAGGCCTGATATTCTATATTCTATAATCATATTTCAAATTGCATGTGTCTGGATGGCAGAATTCAGTACTCTACAAAACGTCTAGATTGAATAAAACGACACTACACCAGTG
The DNA here is from genome assembly GCF_963971535.1 of Notolepis coatsorum. NCBI lineage: Eukaryota > Metazoa > Chordata > Actinopteri > Aulopiformes > Paralepididae > Notolepis > Notolepis coatsorum. The sequence goes on from NW_028172138.1 coordinate 742, forward strand.
GGAAGTCATGGGTTGTCCTGGGGACCAGTGTTTTCTTTACAAAATAGACTATATTTTAAATGTGTTGTTTCTATTCTATTACAGCTTCCATGCCAGCAGACCTGGGCCCTCATTTATCAACGTTGCGTACGCACAGATATGTGCGTAACCCGTGCGTACGATCATTTCTAAGCAAAGTGTGTGACTTATCAATTTGAACGTGTCCTTTACTTTGTGCGTATATCTACGCACAGCTCAGGCCGTGCGTACCTGGCGCCCGGCGGTAGAATATGGAGACAGCAGACGGACGGCATATGCTCTCAACAGTTTCATGCATTAGTTTCAACGCGGAAATAAGCTTTCGTTCATTAGTTTGACTGACATGTTCTGTATGACCCCCGTAATTCATTATAGTTAATTGTAAAATAGCAACAGTAGTGTAATTATGGTCAAAAATCCTATAAATAGCATTTGGAATAATAGGTCTTTCCCTCTGAATGAATGCAGCATGGTTTATATAGCGTTATCGGAATATACGGGGTGCACTGACTGCGCATACGGGGTGCACTGACTGCGCTCCGCGTAACTCAAATCGTTATATTTTGCGCATAGATTGCAGAAATACGGGAACGTTTTTGATTATATTTTAAAGGCTTTGCCATTGTTAAATGAAACAAGAGGAATTCGAAGCTGTAAGCAGAATACAAGTCATATGAACACCCACGATATAGTGTTCTTCCCCCTTCCTACTGTATAGAAAGAATTAAAAACGCATTGCAACGAGAACAGAGGTTATTTGTTGAGTTTATGTGTATTACAAAACCCTTGCAATAAATGTGTCTTAAATGAATGAAAAAGATTCATACATGCTCTGTATACAGGTAGCATATATCGTGTGGGTGATATGACTTGTATTCTGATTGCAGCTTCGAAATTCCACTTATTTTGTTTTGTGTCAAAGCCTTTAAATATAAATCAAAACGTTCCTGTATTTCTGCAATCTATGCGCAATATAATAACGAGTTGAGTTCTAACAAAGAACGTATTACATGCTGGGTAGGCTGATAGAGTAAACTGTAAATGAAATAGCCTATAACATTATAAAGGATAGGCTATGATAGCAGGGTCTTCCCAACCTTTATATCCCCAGAGCCCCACGATTCCTGGGAGACATATAGGAATATGATATGATATATTATATATGCGCATGTTACTGTTGCATAATGTAGGCTATGGTTGCTATTATATGTAATTCATATAGGCTACCTAATACCGACAACAAAATAGATTGTATGTCTCATATGCCACAAATCATATTATACCCGGTAGCCAATCGACAAAACTAATAAAGGCATTCATATTCCAGCATGGTTATAATGACACACCAACGCCAAACAGTGGTTAACGGTCTTTATTAGTATTTTGAGCTGTCCAGGCAGAATTGCAGCAATGGTCTTAGGGAGTCGTTGATATCTGACATCACCGTGTACAAGTCTGCCAGCCTTTTATTTATCCCATAACACGGGTTGTGTCTTCTTGGTTCGACAGCGCCTCTGTGAACAATCTCGCTCGTGGAGTTTCTCATAGTTCGCTCGGGTCAGTCCCATTATTTCACAACCACACACACACACACACACACACCACACACACACACACACACACACACACACACAACACACACACACACACACACACACACACACACACACACACACACACAGAAACATAACACACAGACACACACAAACAGACATAGAAACACACAGACACACACACAAACAGACACAGCACACAGACGCACACACAAACACATATGCACACATAAACACAACACACAAACGCACACACAAACTCAACCCACAGATGTACACACAACACACAGATGCTCAGACACACACAATCACAACACACAGACGCTCGCTCGCACACACACACAAACACAACACACAGACGTACAGACAATACACAGACGCTCACACACACACACACAATCACAACACACAGCACACAACACAGCGCCATATGTGCACCAGATAAATATTTCCCGTTGTAATTGCCCAGGCTATAATAACCGTCACCCAGTGATTAACTATAGGGCCATCAAAAGCTCCCTGCTGGCGTTTGACGACTGCTCATAAAGAGACAGAGATGGCTGGTTAAACATCTTACAAGCCGGGGAGGTCACGTCGTCTGAAACGGCACCGTCCCGTTCCTGCTGTGATATGAAAAGGTCAAAAACAAAGCATCGATGGGGAAGGATGGACCTCCATCAGAACCAGGAGGGCACACAGGGTGCCGTTAATGAGACGTCTTCTTTGAATCAATCAGACTTTATAGACTGCTCCGCCGACAGCCGGTCAGGTCGCCAACTGTCATGTTAACCGGAGATCTTGTTATTAAATCTGCGCGCGTGGCAGATGTCGCATGTGCACATTTAAAGGTGAGCGATTTTGAGTGAGTGGAGTGGGCGGGATGTTCATTCATTCAACCTTTATTTATACTCGAGGGACGACTGAGGTTTCCCTAATTTACAGTGACGTTGAGTATATAATTAAAAGAGATAGGATAATACAACATTTTTATAAAGATAAAAACAAGTAATCAGCACGATAAAATCATGTTCAAATAAGATAAAAAAACAAGAAACAGGTAGGGCAGACTAAAAACGTTTACAATTACAGAATGTGAAAAAAATTTAAACTTCGATTGCGCGGGTAGTCTAATGCTTAACACATTGACTGCCATGCTTCCTATCCATCAATGTATGATCACTGCCACCAGTCTAAGCCTATGGAGATGTTCACCTTCTTTGCAGGGATATAACTTTTAATTGTATTGCTAAATTGACATTACTATGGCCCATTCAACATCGATTTATCTATTGTTCAGGATGTAGGAACATTATACTTTTTCTTTTTTTTTAACTTTATTTTTTAGCGTTTATCGCTTTTCTGGTCAAGCATGACCGACAGATACAGGGTGAAACGGATATAGATCAGGGGAAGACATTCTGGTAAATGACGGCGGGTCCGGGAATCGAACTCGAGTCCACCAGATCCGTGACGCAGCCACAGTTTTCCCGACGCAGAAATAGCGCAGAGATATGCGGTGAGCTACTGGAGTCTCCCCCATTATACTTTTTCATTCATAGATTCTTCCAAAAATAAGCTTCTAGAATATAAGTATGTTTTTATCGTTTTGTGCAGTAATTCATAGAACGTGGGTTATAGGCATAAACGCATATATAGATTATCAACTGCTGTTTATTGCCGATACACGCTATATAAAAAATTCAACAGTACATGATCGTATACGTTATGATTTATTATGCGCGGATGAAAGGGGGGGGGGTCGTTTAATAATTCGTGATCGTTAGTAAATGCTTTATGTAGTATGGTGTGATATATTATCAGAAGCGGTTTTGCATTGAAAAAGAATAAACAATCAAGCTGAAAGTAACGTTACTGTCCTCTTACCGTTCGCCGATGAGACTGGAGGAAAGATATACCCACTTATTTGACGTCGATCGACTAGATCCATTTCCGGTTTGTATGGCGCAATAAACGCCCAAATCACCATCGATTATTGAGTTATGGCAGCGATCCATATACACAGATGTGTGTCTAGAGTCCCGCAACGATATGTGATTGCCGGACGGATTTCCCAGATGCACCGAGATCACCAGATCCATTTCCGGTTGTAACTCGCCCGATCATCCACCAGGCGGCGGTATTGAAGCGTTGCACTGTTGTGCAGGCTCCCACTGTATCAGCAGAGGCTAGGTGGCGGAATTATGAGTGCCATGGCGAAAATATGAAAAATTATCTCAATAACGTTGTACAGCGTGGTTTGGCAGAATTAGCATGGACATCAAACACATCGTACGCCGTTATGGCGGTCAATGTGTTAAGAGGTTAACGAGTAGTTTTTAAAATCGTATTCATACTTTACTTATATTATCACGTATATTTAGTTTGAAGTATTATAGTACATTTTTAATGGCATCCATAATCATAAAGTGATCAATATTGTAGGCTTTGCTAGGCTGAATATGGATACTGCAGCAGAGATGAAGATGGACGAGCCAGACAGCCAATCAGCAGAGCTAAATCCAACTGACATGAACAGCACAGTACTTCTACTTGAGTAGGATATGTTTGTAGGATATGTTTTCCCCATCTCTGGCACTAGGCCAGTGGATCTGCCCTGTTGGCTCCCCCCCCCCCCTGCTCTGCTCTCCAGCAGGGGGACTCCCCTGTCGCCCCCCCCCCCCCCCCCCCCCCCCCCCCCCCCAGGTATGCTCTCCAGCTGAGGGACTGCCCTGTCGCTTTGCCACCGTGTGCTCTGTCTTTTGATGTTCAGACTCGACTGGACCATTGACGATCTACCACTGTCTAGTACCACAGGGGCGTATCTAGAGCCAGCACTTCACTAGGGCACCGAAGGGCACCAAATAATTCTGAAGCGGCCGCGCGTATCGCTGGCGCGAAAAAAATTTGGCCGGTTTTGGCCGGTTTGTGGGCGAAAATGGGTGGATTTGTAACTATTTTTTTTAACTTTATTTCGGTTTTAGGGTTAGGTTAGGGTTATGTTATTTAATTATTTTGGGGAGCCAGCCCCCCAAACTCCTGAAATGCATAGAAATCTTATGAAATAAATAAAACAATCTGACATTTATATTAAAAAGAGCTAGCCCCCCCAAACCCCTAAAATACATAGAAATCTATGCAATTTTGGAACAGTTACTATATAAAGTCAAGAAAGCATTTAGTCATACTTAAAAGTTTAAAGTGCTTTACTTGCATTGAACATTGCAAGTTTCAAGTTTCTTTAATAGTTGTCATACAGAAGTACAGAATACTTTTATACAAAATGCTTCTTACTGTTACGCTCCAGAGACTGTGCTAGACAAGATAAGTATCAAATAACATAGTATAGCATGTAAATTAGAAGTAGAAAATAAGGTCACAGTGTTCAGTATAGACATATGTACAATGTTCGATGCAGAATAGACGTAACTGAGTTACCATATAATATACAATACTATGCAGTGTACTAATATACAATACTATATAGTGCAAAGCAGAAATGGGATGAGGTACAATTTAGGTACAATTTACAGTAAGGTGTACGAGTTGTAGTGCAATCCTTTATCAATAAATATAAAGTGTGGGGAGTGGGTGCTACAGTGTGTTTGTTTAAAGTGAGTGTGTGCCATAAAGTGTGGGGAGTGGGTGCTACAGTGTGTTTGTTTAAAGTGAGTGTGTGCGTGTGGATGTGTGTGCTATGTGCGTTTGATGGTTGTTGTGTAGTGTTCATTGTAGAATAGAATAGATTTAAAAAGATATATAGATAGGAATGACATGCTTAGACATGCATCATACAGACATGACATCGCATCACAACACATCACATATACCATTTACTATTTATACATAACAGACTCATAAACATGCAAGGGTGCCTTTTTGCTGAGTGTCTAGGTTAATTATAGTCCCTTTTGAGCCTTGCCCATCATATACTCTGTCAGGATCTATGGGTAACAGTACTATATTTGCATATCGTATATGTCACAAATGTAACAGTACTAAAATACCTATAATGTCATGTATGTCCCTATGTCATAAATGTCACTATGAATTGAAAATGGGGGACCCTGATGTAAACAAGACAAACGTCTTTCTCTGGTCTGCATCCCCTTAACAATTGTGTGTATTGAGCCGTACTGTATTGTATCCATTCTGCAATCTGTTAAATACAGTTTTCATTCATTCATTCATTCAGTCTTCAGGCTGGACTTAGTTGAATCTAACAGCATTGACGATTTTCAAGTCACTGGGCAGACTGTTCCAAAAGACAACTGCAGAATATAAAAATGACTGGCATAGGCAGATAGATAGGCTATTACTGTATAAAGGTCCTAGCTAGGCTAGCCTATATCTGGTATGCACGCACGTTACGACCATACGACAACGTGCTTACCAGATATAGTCGGTGCCTATTCTAGCATCTAATTCCTCCGGTAACGTTGTGGTTAAACTTAAGGGATGGGAGATTCTTCAAATTCATGCAGGCTTTCTTGACAGCCTTATAACTCTTACCTCTCTCATTTTTACTCTGCAACGCTTTGGCGAAGCACTTTCTGATGTACATTTGAAACGTGGTGCCTCGTCGAGCACTGTGTGTGTGTTTACTGTTTACCTGGCTCAACTGCGCTGCCAGCTGACTCAGTCAGCTGGTGGGATGTACCATGTATGCTCAGCCTCTGTCATAGGGGTGTGCAAACCATTCAACCTACAAAAAAGAGCCTGTTGGAGGATTTCAACAAGATAAATCAAAAACAGTGCAAAATATTTCACTATAATATTTCAAAGCGAAGTAAAAAAAAATAAGAATTATTATGTAATCACTGGGGCACAAATTATGATCACTAGGGCACGTGCCCTAGTGATAGTGGTCTAAATACGCCAATGCTGTCTACTGTTAGATTTGTTATCATACCATCCTCTAGGCCAGTGGTTCCCAACCTTTTTCCCCCCAGGGACCCCCAAACATCTCTGATGAAATTCGCGGACCCCCTCCTAATAAGATACCATAAAATACTTTTTTTTTTTTCATTTTAATAACAAACTGCTTATACACAGGCATATGCATCACAATTAGACCCACTATGCTTCTTTGACTTGTGCCTTCAATCAACAAATCTCATCTTGCACCATATGCATTTCAAAATGTTTGGCCAATATTCAAATGCTGTATTCATCCTCTCAAATCAGGCCCTAATGGTGAACGGTTTGCATTTATGGAACAAATCAATGCAACAAATTAAACTAAATATCAGACAGGAAATTCCAATCAGTAGCAGAGAGAATCTGTCCTAGCTGGGTTTAATACCTTTTTTTTGTCATTTTAATAACAAACTGCTTATACACAGGCATATGCATCACAATTAGACCCACTATGCTTCTTTAACTTGTGCCTTCAATCAACAAATCTCATCTTGCACCATATGCATTTCAAAATGTTTCGCCAATATTCAAATCCTGTATTCATCCTCTCAAATCAGTCCCTAATGGTGAACGGTTTGCATGTATGGAACAAATCAATGCAACAAATTAAACTAAATATGAGACAGGAAATTCCAATCAGTAGCAGAGAGAATCTGTCCTAGCTGGGTTTAATACCTTTTTTTTGTCATTTTAATAACAAACTGCTTATACACAGGCATATGCATCATAATTAGACCCACTATGCTTCTTTGACTTGTGCCTTCAATCAACAAATCTAATCTTGCACCATATGTATTTCAAAATTTTGGCCAATATTCAAATCCTGTATTCATCCTCTCAAATCAGGCCCTAATGGTGAACGGTTTGCATTTATGTTGAATGAAGTAAGAATCCACTGCAGTAAAGAATCCACTGCAGTAAAAATATCCTCACCTCGAGTGGTGGTAGTAAGGTTGACTGACATGAGAATGTCCTGCTTCAGATCCTCATTTTCAATATATTGCACATAAACGATGAGCACAGCCTCGTCTGCGACAGTTGTAGTTTCATCAAGTTGTATGGCAAATGGACCCTTTCTAAGCTTTTCTGACAGCTGCTGCTCGCAATCACTTGACATCTTATCAATTCGGTCTTTCACTACATTGTTCGAGAGTGGTACTGATTTTAGTTTATCCGCCACCTGTGGGCCGCACAGTTTCTAAACCATTTTGATGCAGGCTGGTTTGATGAGCTGCTCGCCAATATTGTGCGGTTTCTTTGCTTTTGCAATTAAAAGCGAACACTCAAAGGAGGCTTCGGTAGCCTTCTGTAAATCACTGCCACCCCTGCTCCACGCTACTCTAACATCAACAGGCTTGTTCGCCTTGAGAGACTGTTCTTTCCTCCGAAAAAAGTCTGGATCCTTCCCAACGGTTTCTGGGTGCTTAGACGCCTGATGTCTCTTCAGCTTGCTGGGCTTCAGGCTCGAGTTTGCCAACTTTTCTCCATAAATCACACACTCAGGTCGTTTGTCTGGTCCCTCAGTGAAGCCCATGGTGATGTAATTTTCGCGATTGCTGTAGGTCCTAACTTTTTTTGCAGATGAGCTGCCGTCATCTCCTTTTCGTTTGTCACAAATTTTCGCCTCTGGCGGCTGACTGCAGACGAGCCGAGAAAGTTAACTAGCGTGCTAGGCTAGCTACAGAAAGTGATACAGTCAACTGATTCGCGTTTTAGCGGCTACCCGGTAGCCTACTGTTAACGTTCAAAAATCATGTCTAGATGTTTATTTATTTATCTTTATTTTTTATTGTAGTGGAGAGACTATTCATGCTTCTGATGATAAAAAAAAAATTAAAAAAAAAAATACCTCAAATCATCTGTGGTCTGGCGGACCTCCTGCGCCCCCTGGCGGACCCCCAGGGGTCCGCGGACCCCAGGTTGGGAATCACTGCCCTAGGCAATGGCTGTCTTGTCACCTAGCAACGTCTGTCTCTCTCGTCTGAGACTTGGTAGAGAGAGAGATATGGTAGAGATAGAGAGACACGGTAGAAAGAGAGATACGGTAGAGAAAGAGATTTTCTTTTGATTTTAGAAAAACATTTATTTACATAATTCTCATTACAATGTACAATGTGTATGTCAATACAATTAAACAACTAACTACACATTATATCGGGCAACATGTGTCCCCATCACACTTAAAACCACATGAGATCTCACAATAAAAAAAATGCTAAAATACACCTGTCCGTCTGCAACACAACAAAAAAACATTGAAGCTCCACCCAAACAAAAAAAGTATCCATACTTCCATTCAACACATAATATGTCATCAAGAACAACATATGAGCAACCCAAAAGGGTCCCGTCAGTCCATTTGTGTCAGTTTTTATATCCAGCTCATAAAAAAAAAAAAAAAAAAGATCCCCTTCATCAGGACCTTCCGTTCCACCGAAATAATTCTGCAACAGGTATTGTTCCCCGACGCTCCGCGCTTCAGTCCAATCGTCCAGACAAACCCTGTTGTGACAGGCCGTCCTCAGCCCCAATAAAGAAGCCACTTCCTCTGACCCGGCTACATTCACAACATCTTTCAGTGTCATTGTCCCAACTGCTTGCAGACACTGTCCAAGCCCAGGTCTACTCCCTTCCTGAATGTCCAGCCGGGCTCCACACATCAGAAGCTCCATTATCATGGTAACATTATATTATCCAGTTTTCTGAGCTTCTGCACAATCTTTCTCAGTCTAAAAACGTCCTGGGAAGTGTACCCCCCATTGTTCTTCAACCTCATTTGAGTCCTTGCTGAAAAAATAAACATCTCCAAATCTTCAAAAAAATCTTCCACTTTGACACTTCTCAAATTTTTTGTTGTGTGCAGGAACTTCTGTATCTGCCTGACTGCATAAAATTTTTTCCGTTGTGAATCAGACACTTGAGAAGCATTTGGGAACTCATCTTCCTCAACACTTGAGATGTCATCCCCCCATTGTTTTTCAATCTCACCCCATTGTTTTTCAACTTCATCCTCGTCCATACTGGACTGAGAGGAAACTTGTCACTCCTTCCTTATCCTGAGAGCCCACCCCTCCATCACTTCCCAGCACGCCATCCACTGTCTGACTGTGTACATTGTCCACCACCTTCAAATTTTCCCCTATTACTTCATTTGTCATATTTTTTTGATTCCTTTTTTTACCCTGACGCGGTGTTGGGCTTGGGGGGACAAAAAAAACCCTGCTCTCCTCTGTTACCTCGCCACTTGTTGAAGGGGGGGCAGCATCTCTGATTCCCACCTCCTTACCTACACAACCACTGGTTGAGGGGGGAACAGCGTCTCCCACCCCTCCCTCCTCTGTACCTGCACCACCCGCACCACCCCCTGTTACCCCACAGTCGCCACTAGTTGAGGGGGGGGCAGCTTCCCTCACTCCTCCCTCCTCTGTACCAAGGCTCTGCTTCATACCTGCTACACCGGTTCTGTGGCCCTGCAGCTGGATACTATCTGCTGCGCTACTATCGGTCTGCAAAGGGACTCTATTTACATTGCTGGCGGTCTGCAGCGGGACTCTGTTGTCATCACTGCTCTCTGCTCTGCGCTGCAACACTCTTCCCTCCTCTGTACCACTACCTGCGCTGATCCCAGCCCCGCGCTCCTCCTGGGGCTGCGGCGGAGGTCGCCTTGCCCCTCTCCCCGCACAATCTCGGGAGATATGACCCAGTTCCCCGCATCCGAAACACTTCCTCGAATTACCAGAACTCACAAAAACCACATAATCAAACTCATCAACCTTTATCTTAAAAACCAACTCAAGCTCCTCTCCGCTGTTGTTTAGAATCATTAAAACCTGTCGCCTGTGTGAGACAACATGCTTTAAAAGCGGAGATTTACATCCCGATGACATTTTTCTTATAGTGGAAATTATCCTCCCATGTCGTGCTAGTTGACTTCTCAATAGTTTGTCACTGATGAACGGCGGAACGTTGGAAATAAAGACATTTCTGCCTGGTGTGGAGAGCGGCTCTACAGAAAGAAAAGCCCCGTCAACACTTATCCCCGATTGAACCAGTGTGTGCACCTTGTCCAATGAGTCAAGAAAAATCACTACTCCTTGATTCATTCTCGCAGCTGATTTAATGCTTTTATGTCCAACAATACTTCCAACTGCCAAACTGCAGTCCTCTACTGACACATTAGGAACAGATATCTTGATACCATGCTTTCTACCAATTTTGGAAAAGTCCATATTGGCGTCTGACGTCATCCAGCAGCACAGCCTGGCCGATGTGGCCAAACAAACAAAACACTCCCACTTAACCCTATACACACCAAAACACACAGCAAACCAACACTACACTTATAATACAATATCCCATAAACAAATTAACAAAATAGACAGATAAAGATAGAAAAAAACTCACTACACCTCCAATCTCCAACCTCTCCAATCTCATTCCCAGCATGCACTGAGAGAGAGAGAGAGAGAGAGAGAGAGAGAGAGAGAGAGAGAGAGAGAGAGAGAGAGAGAGAGAGAGAGAGAGAGAGAGAGAGAGAGAGAGAGAGAGAGAGAGAGAGAGAGAGAGAGAGAGAGAGAGAGAGAGAGAGAGAGAGAGAGAGAGAGAGAGAGAGAGAGACGTTAGAGAGAGACATGGTAGAGAGAGACATGGTAGAGATACATATGGTGGAGAGAGAAATGGTGGATGGTGCTCTGATTGAATGCATTTATCTTGTCCAGGGCTGTGAGACTGATTTATAATGTATATGCTCTCTCTTTCTCTCTCTCTCTCTCTCTCTCACTTACACACCACACAGACAAGCACACACACACCACACACACAGACATACACACACAGATACATACACACACCCCTCCCCTCCTCTTATGTCCAAGATGGTATATAACGCTGTCATGTCATGTATTCATTCTTCTGGTGCGAGGGGCTGAGAGTTCTCTTCTTCTCTGTGTGATCCAATAAAGACTCCCTTTGAAATAGAACTTTGTTGTTCTGTGAATCTTTGGTCAGTTGGTCCATAACCATATCAATTCAAGAACTTACGAGGGACAGGAATTCCCTAACAGTGCACTGCTCCTGTTCTGGGTCTGACTTTTGTTGTTCAGAAAGGGGGTGTAGCTGCGGCCGGGAAGAGCAGCGGAATAAGCGTCTGCAGAGACAGTGGGATCGAATCCAGCTGCCAGCGGTACCTCCGGCTTGGTCGGCCGTCGATACTCATACAATTGGCAGTGTCAGCGGGTGGGAAGCCGGTGGGGTGGTTCCTGGTTGTTGTAAACAGCGACTCCTACAGGTCGGTCGGGGTGCCTGCTCAGTGAGGAAGGGATCTGGGTGAGGTAGTGTGATCCTCCCACGCGTTACACTTGCCCAATGAGAGTCCTCGGTGTCAGGTGAAAAGAAGTGGCTGGCTGTCTATCACTCCCCCCTCTAAACTTTGGGGATATCTGCTGTCCAATTTGCACAATCCGTATACACAATGCTTCAGCTGATAGAATATGATTGGAAAAAGGGCATTTAGGGGCGGGGTTTTGCGAAAGGTCAATTAAGCTACTAGTGTTAATGTGTGCATGTGTGCGTGTGTGCATGCATGTGTGTTTGTGCATGTGTGTGTTGATGTGCGTGTGTGTATGCATGTGTCCATGCGCACATGTGTGTGTGTGAGATGAGAGGACCCCTGATTGACACATGTAATGGCCTTGAACTTCACCATTTATAGATCACCATGGCAATGTCACTATGGGATGTCGTTGAGAGGGAGCAGTAATTCATACTGTGTTACAACCCTTCTACCTGTATGTAATACACACCACTCTATCTCAACCTCTAGATCACTCTCTATATCAGGGGTCTCAAACTCAATTTACCTGGGGGCCGCTGGAGGTAGAGTCTGGGTGAGGCTGGGCCGCAATTATATATATATACATGATTTTTCTTTTTTTGCAAAATCAACTCTGCCTCTCTTTGTTAACTACAACAAGCAATGCTGTTTGTTATTTACGATGAGGTCGGAATCGGCACTGACAGATTTGTGTTCATTGTGCTGCTTTTATAAAGCCTCAAATGACGGCTTACATTATTTCATTAAAGCAAAGTGTTTTGTTTGTCTAAGATTTAAAAAGGTTTAAACTTTACAGCACTGACAAAGTTGAACAAAGTGCTGTACAAGTCCCACAACATTAAAAAAGAATATATATATATATTGAATATATATATATTTTTTTACTTTGATGTCAAGTAGGGGGCCGCAAAATATCAACCAGCGGGCCGAAATTGGCCCGCGGGCCGCGAGTTTGAGACCCCTGCTCTATATAATCCTCTCTCATCCTCTCTGAAAAACTGTATTTGGTATTCTGAATGGCTAATATACTAAGTAATATTTTGTAGAATGTATGTAGAAGTCCTAAATAGATTCAGTACAATGGCCAATATTGGCCAATTACAATCAGAAGCACAAGAGAGAAACACACTTACTGTATATTATTAACCTCTTAAGCCAGAGTGGTCCGGTACCGGACCGACAATCACATCACGCCATGAATTCATTTCTACAGAATGTAGGAATGAATGTGTTTTTTGTTTAGTTTTTTTTAGCCAGGAGTAAATACCCTAACCCTGTCAAAACAACAGTCAAATTGTATATTTTCAGCATTACGTTTGTTTACCAATGATTTTAAATGTATTAGTATATTATTATATAAATATTATTTATATTTATTAGTGAAATATAAGATTATAGAAATCTCAGGGCATCGAGTCGGAAAAAGGTGAGGATTGATGCGAGGACTTGGCGCAAACCTAACTTGAGTGTAGTCTTTTGAGAGAACCCAGGGCTTTTGATGGGCTTTTGAATTTCAAAAAAGTACACTTCCCAGCTCAAGCCAGCCCCTGTCAATCATCTGACTTCTAGATTGGCTTTTTTATTTCTCGTATTTTTTGGGATCATATCCCACAAACCTGAACGCTATTGCCATAAAACAGAATGCAGTTAGTTGCTCTACCTTTCTGTGAACGCCTAGCAAAAAACGGCATTGCAATCTGATGAAAAATGGTGGAGGAATTTACATTATAAAAAGGTAACTGTACTTACAGTAGATTTCATTCACGGTTTGTGAATCACGCCTGGTGATACTAAATCCAGATTGAACTCTGCCATTGGAAAGGGGAGATTTGGCCCGATCCATAGATGTGCGACTTGGTCATAATAAGGTAATTTATAGGCCTGATATTCCACATTATTTTCTTTTATAAAATTGTTTTTATTTTCTTTATTTTCTTTCACATGGAACATAAATTGACAAAACACAATACAGTAATAATAATAGTAAACAGGACTTCACAGGACAATAATAGTAATAACAATAAAAATAATGAAAAAAATAATAACAAAAATAATAAATACAGAACATACAAATCTAAATAAAATTATTATTATCACAGACACCACAAAAGACATCTCCTTTTTTGTTGTATGGATGCCGGTAGTAGTGATATATCATTTAGGAGTAGTGTTGCTGCTGTCAGTGGGATTGTTAGGTTACTGTATATATGTTTGAACGTTTAGTTGTTATTGATTTCCAGAAACTAGCTACCGGTGGGCGATCCCAAAACATGTGCATATAAGAGTCAGTGGCCCTCAGAGAGTCGGTCACCAGCCCCACAGCACACAGCTTCCTAGGTGTGAGATACGTCCTATGAATATAATTCAAATGTATTTGCTGGTGATTGGGTTGCGGGAAGCTAATGTAACATTAGTCCAAATGTCATCCCAGTCAAACTCCAAATCTAATTCTGGGACCTCCCAGACTATATCTAATGATACGTTTTTATATGTGGATTTGATTAAGAATGTATACAAATCTGAGACAAACCATCTTGAGGTAGTCTTGTCTCTAATAAGCTTAACCGCTTATCAAGCGGGCAGAAAATTGGCAATTTTTTAACATGAACTTGAGGACTGCATACTTTTTTTGCAAACCAAAACAATATACATTATCCTTATAGCACATGCATGAGCCTGGTCTCTTTTGAAAGATGACATTCTGAAGGTTCTCATTCCAGAAAAGAAATTCACTGTTAGTGCTAACGTAATAGAGTAACATAGGTGTTAAGTACGAGTCATAAGCCTAGGTCAGATTGATAATCCCATAACTCATTGGTCCGCATCTCAGCTTCAAGCAGCGTCCTGCGACGTCTGGGATGTCTAGGACTCAATGCGTCTAAAATTTCAGGGCTTAAAAACCAGCCGACCCAGGCTCACACACATGCACCCCTCCGTCCCCCCAGTCATACGGTTGATTGATTGGAGTTGCGGAGTATATTTTCTTTATTCTATTTTGCTTTAACTTACTCGGTTGGCCGTATTACCACTGTATGGCATTACTTGATAATCCCATTTATACAGAACCCACCTTTAGTCCTTATGCATAATCATACTTCTCCTTAGGCCTCCGTATGGATAAAGCCCCACTTCTAAAGTTTTTACATCATAAATCAGAAACATTACGGGACCGCGTGGTTGACATATTTCTCCTTAGGCCTCCGTATGGATAAAGCCCCACTTCTAAAGTTTTTACATCATTAATCAGAAACATTACGGGACCGCGTGGTTGACATATTTCTCCTTGGGCCTCCGTATGGATAAAGCCCCACTTCTAAAGTTTTTACATCATAAATCAGAACGCAAAGGGTGAAGTTACAATGCAAACAACATTTCTATGCTTACCCGTCCGTCTGGTCAGAAGAATGGAAACAAAGGATATATTTATAAAGAAGTATTTTTAATTAGAAAAGGCAAGTTACAAAAGAGACCTCACTGGAAAACCTCCAACTCAGTCAAAAGAAGCACAAAACAAAACATCTCATCTGGCACGGCTTGTGCCCGGTGTCTGCAAGCACCATCTTCCAATGTCTCAAAAAGTCCAAAATCTGCCTGTGATCTGGCCAGTTGGCCTTTATAAAGGGCCCCAGATCTCTTCTGCTTATTGGTCCAAATACAGCGCTGTCACCGTGATGTCATTTCACCAGCCAGTCAATGCACGGTACGTGGGGACTGGCTCTCCTCCCATCCTACTCCACTAGGCCGTAACTCGAAAAGTAATTGTAACATTTTTGCTGGAACAGACTCCCTTTGTCTCTGCTGTGGAAAGTCCATTCACTTTTCATCTCATTCAGACCCCACAAAGGGTTAACCGGTCAACCATGCGTCTGCCGGCCGGAGAGCTCCGGGAAGAGGCCCTGCCTGGCAGGGCCACATTCCCCAGGTTAACTCCCCATCGCGGGCCTTTTCTCACAGACAACAGACCCCTTCTATGCAGACATTAAAGGCTCAGTTTCATTTTTATAAGTACAACCATCAGTTTTTAAAGTCTATAAAAGAATATACTGGTCATATAGGAACGAATCAGGATGTCAATTTCCAAAAGTGTCACTTGTTGTTCTGTGGCACTTCACACCCTCTCTGTCATCCTGGGAGGTCATTGTCCATCGTCAATTGAATAATTGAATAATGAAGCATATAATTACATGTGAAAAATAGGTATATACGGCTATATTGGAACGAATCAGGATGTCAATTTCCAAAAGTGTCACTTGTTGTTCTGTGGCACTTCACAATAGGTCTGAACTTGAGTTGTAGAAAAAACTTGTTACTCAAGTTTTTCTGTAGTAGTTAGTAGTCCAGAGGTAGTATTTTCCCAGAAGGTGGTATGGCTTACAAATCCAGACAGAGCCATAGCCTGAAGCCTTATGTAATACATATCCACATTTCATAAAGATCCATTCAGAAATGAGTGATTAGGAGTGATTTTGGTAAACTGTGTACAAAGAAAAACTCAGTTTTCTCATAGACTTCAATTCATTTGGCTGTTTTTCTTCTTCCTGTTAAATAATTTAGTTTGTCACCTAGATCCCTGATTCATACATCCCATGTGGCTACAACAATCCACAATCATTTTCGAGATTGGATCTAGATTGACGGAACTACTGCGCCAAAAGTCGGGAGTGGTATTTTGCGCAATACCGTGTACTTTGCACAAGCCTCAAATACAGGCATGTAACTCGAGAACCGCTGAATGGATTGACGCTATCGACAGGCAACAAATAAGCCTTCAATTCGATATATATATTGTATTACGAAATATGCACA
>NW_028172137.1:0-10000 GCF_963971535.1 Notolepis coatsorum
TGAACGAATAAGTCTGACCTCAACCTGTGGCCTCAGATGAACTTACACTGAGAGGAGCTCGCAGAACTCCAGTGCAGACCGGTTTGTGAAAAACGATGAACAAGCCAGAAAACCACGCAGTTAGGAAAATATTTGGCCATAACAGAATTATTAGACACACCTATCTTGTACCAAAAACGTAACCAATTGGAAAGTGACCTGCCTTTATTGAAACATGCCAAGGAAGAAGACTATAAATATGCTTCAATACTATGACATGTTAGGACTTTGGTTTTTGATCTTGTGTGAAATAAAACAATCTCCTCCTATTCATCCGACCTGCCCTGCGTCTCTGTCTATGGTCCCTGATTCATTCTGTGGTCCCTGATTCATTCTATAGTGTGAGAAATCAGCATCTCCACCACACTGTCACCCCCCACTGAGCTACTCTCACCCCCCACTGAACTACTGTCACCCCCCACTGAGCTACTGTCACCCCCCATCTGAACTACTGTCACCCCCCACTGAGCCACTGTCACCCCCACTGAGCTACTGTCACCCCCCACTGAGCCACTGTCACCCCCCACTGAGCCACTGTCACCCCCCACTGAGCTACTGTCACCCCCCACTGAGCTACTGTCGCCTCACAGCTAGAAGGTCCAGGGTTCGATTCCCGCTTGGGGACCAGGTTTCTGCGTTGCCAGGTACCCAGGTGGGGTATCTCCCGGGCCTTTCTGTGTGGAGTTTGCATGTTCTCCCCAGTGCTTGCAAGGGTTTCCCCTCCAGAAAAATAGATAAAATCCAATGGAAAAACATGCAGAACAGATCGCTAGCGCTGTCGCGTCCCTGACGAAGACGGACAGGAGCACTTGGATTGGTCCCCGGGGCGCGGCCCCACACCACAGCCCATGTCTGCTCCCGGCTCCCGTAGACAGGGGCGTAGCTGGGGGGGGTAGCTTAGGATGATTCCAAGGGCCCAGCACTGCCCCCCCCCCCCCAAAAAAAAGAAAAAAAAATATTTTTTACTAGACATCACTCAGGTGTATTATTGATGCTCTCATTGATACTATGTTTGTTTCTGAAGTGTGTGTGTGTGTGTGTGTGTGTGTGTGTGTGTGTGTGTGTGTGTGTGTGTGTGTGTGTGTGTGTGTGTGTGTGTGTGTGTGTGTGTGTGTGTGTGTGTGTGTGTGTGAGATATATAGAGAGAGAGGGGGGGGGCTTTGGTAGACTATTGCATTGGTCCATTCATTGAAGATGAACGCAATGCGACATCCTTTACTAGGCTCACCCACCAACAGTGCAGGTGCTGAACTGCTGATCCGAATGTATAGGTAAAAACCATATTATGCGTTTTTCATCAATAAAAAAATGGCACAAAAAAATTCCGCTTACGCGCGCTCGCATTCACTGGGGCCTACAAATACATTCTTTAAGGGGGCCCAGAATCTGAGCTACACCCCTGCCCGTGGACATTTCATCGGTGACCCAAATAAATGCATGTGTGTGTGTGTTCTGTGTGTACGCTGCATGTGTGTGTGTTCTGTGTGTACGCTGCATGACAATGTAGCAATGTGTGCTACAAATAAAGACTTCTTCAAGTCCAGTTTTCACATATGGTAAGTGTCGACAATGTTATTTGATTTAATGTCATGTTAGTATAATACTGCGTGTGGAAAGAAAAGTTAAATTCAAACCCTGATGGAAGCGAGATGATGAGCGAGATGGTATAAATTACTCAAAATGTCATATTTTGGCACCAAACTGCACACACACACTCTCTAACTCTCTCTCTCTCTCTCTCTCTCTCTCTCTCTCTCTCTCTCTCTCTCTCTCTCTCTCTCTCTCTCTCTCTCTCCTCTCTCTCTCTCTCTCTCTCTCTCTCTCTCTCTCTCTCTCTCTCTCTCTCTCTCTCTCTCTCTCTCTCTCTCTCTCTCTCTCTCTCTCTCTCTCTCTCTCTCTCTCTCTCTCTCTCTCTCTCTCTCTCTCAAACACATGGCAGGCCCAGCCAGAGGACTTCATTTAAAAGCCAGCGAGTCAGCAGAAGCTCCATATATACACACACACACACACACACACACACACACACACACACACACACACACACACACACACACACACACACACACACACACACACACACACACACACACACACACACACACACACACACACACACACACACACACACACACACACACACACACACCTCCGATGCCTGTTGTTTTATTCATCATTGCAGTAAGTTCGATGGCCCTCCGGATCTGACACACAAAGTTGAATATGTGTGTGTGTGGGGGAGGGGGTTATATGTCTTACATATGTATTTATGCATGAAGGTGTCACAGAACATAATTTATAGTCACTTCCTTGTTTTTGTGTTTGCTTGTGTGTGTGTGTGCACGTGCATGTGTGTGTACACCTCGGTTGGTGCAGATCTGTGGTGTGTTTGTTGCTTATTGCCAGGTGCTGTTGCTTCGTGTGACCAATGGGCTATTAGGGAGTTTCACCTGAGTGCAAAAGTCAATACAAGGTGCGCTTGATTTCCATTCCCCCCTGTGGGTTCATCCAACTCGCACAGACCCCCGTCAACCCGGGGGAAGGGGGGGTGTACAGTATATCAAGCGCTCCACAGCAAACGTGTATTCAAATCCTTCAATCTGTGGTCAAGGGGCTGAATGGGAGATTTAAAGGGGAACTATTTTACCATTTCTTTCACTATTTGGGCACTTTTACACAATTCCTGTGAGTCTATGGAACACCTCTGTAATATATATATATTTTTTTATTCATTGTTTTGTATTTCTAATCAAGTCCTCAAAACAGCATTTTTCTACCTCAAGATCTCGAGCTGTTTTGAGCCTGGGCTCCTAAACCACTGCGCAGCGTCGTCGTCGCCTGAACATTAACATGCAGCGGTGTCTCTCTGACATCACATATAGGGCACATTTTCAAATGACTCAGTTCAGTGAGGGTGAATATTAGGGATGTCCCGATCCGATCACGTGATTGGAATCGGCGTCGATCACGTGCTTTTCAGAGGCTCGGGGATCGGGAAAACATAATAATAAAAATCGGCAGTCAAAAAAAGAAAATTTTATTCAACAAACATGACCATGTCCACGTCTTAAACTCATACGGAGGCCTTAGTTTGGTTTTAAATTACATATAATATATCATCATTAATGTATTTATTGTCACACAGAGCAGAAGAATTGTCCACAACAAACACATTCCCCTTTAATTTTCACCGTTGCAACAAACACCCCTTTAATTTAGACGCTACACGCTACACGCGCGGCTCGACCACATCACACACGTTGCTCCCGAAACACGGTTAATATCCACTGACTTGAGCAGCTAGACTTAATGTCAGAGGTTTGGAACTAAGCATTTTAAAATAGAAAGTCAAGCCAGTTGCAATGTTTGCAAGGACAGGATGGAGGCGAAGTTTCAGACTAACTTTTCAACTGGAGGATAACGTTACTTGACTGAGGATTATCGCGTTTC
The DNA here is from genome assembly GCF_963971535.1 of Notolepis coatsorum. NCBI lineage: Eukaryota > Metazoa > Chordata > Actinopteri > Aulopiformes > Paralepididae > Notolepis > Notolepis coatsorum. The sequence continues at coordinate 3,487 of NW_028172137.1, forward strand.
AGACCAGAATGGACCATTACGTAAGTCGAACACTGAATGTATACTAATGTGCAAACATATATTGAAACTTTTAATATTTCTCATATGAAGCAGAAGCACATTTCTCAGGGTGAATGTAATAACAAACGCCTCCGCGCTCGCGCCCCCGGACTATAGGCAACAGATGGGCTTGTCTCGCTCTGCCAGTTTCTGACAAAAATGCGTCAAAATTGATTACTAATGTGAAAGATCGGATCGGAAACGATCGGATCGATAGATATTTAAAATCACATGCTTGGGATCGGATCGGAAGCAAAAAAAGGCGATCGGGACATCCCTAGTGAATATTGTGAGAGGAGAATTGGAAGAATGCGCCAATATGAGAATTTTGAGACATAGATCATATTAATATAAGTTCACATAGCTAGGAAACAATGCTAAACACTCAAAAAGGCCATTTATAAGATAGTTCCCCTTTAAGAGGAAAAACTGCCACGCGTTTTGATGATTTATTCATGTCCATATGAATTGCAGACAAGGGACTCGTTGTGAATGCTGTCAGATATTCAGAGACCTTCAGAAACTCCACTCCAGTTGACATTTACAATTACAACACATTAAGGCTACGTTTAGACGAGCGTTTTGGGATGGAAGTCTGAACAGAAACCGCAAAAGTCGTCTTGCGGTTTCACTTTTAATTTTGCGTTTAGACGAGCGTTTTGGGGTGGAATTCCCCGTGCAGATGAGGCTGTAACGACGGAGCCCCGCTGTCACACGATTGGCGCATATGTCACATGACGTGCTGTGAATGACTGTGGATGGGGAATGTGATTGGACCAAAGCAGAGTCACTCACAGACAGTGGGTCCACTCACGGCGCGGGACAGATTCTTGTGTATTTAACCCTTTCACTGCCACACGACAGCCGGTTGTGTGATAGTAAAGGGTTAACCTTCTGTCGTGTGGCAGTGAAAGGGTTAAAAGTACTGCCAATGTAGCCTTCAGGTGATCGCCATGGATAGAATCAGACATGCTTTGTTTACGCTTCTAGGCTACTGGCGGCGCTGGCGCATGCCTGTGATGTAAGCAGTACGCGCGACCAGAGCCGTGACAACCCTTTCGTCATCGTTTTATGCGGTTTGACAGTTTAGATGAGAGCGCAAAGGTTTAGCGTTTCTAGGAATTCCACCCTGGAAGGTAGTCTCACTTTTTTGCGGTTTCACCCCGTAAAAACGCAGTTTCCGTATAAACGAAAGGCACATCCGAAAAAATATTTTTGCGGATTCACCTGCTAGCGTTTCCGTCTAAACGGGGCCTAAGAAGAAAGTGCATTAGCATTCAGAGTCCACTTCAAGGATATTGTAGTGCCGAAGGATAGGAGTCTAAGGTGGGGTGTCGAGAGACAACGCTAAATGTTTATTTTGCATGAATACAAACAACAACACTCTGTCTGGGTTGCTAGCTAACTGATTAGTTTGCCGACAGAAACCCTTATTCCCAACAACAGTTCCATGGGTGAATTATGTCTAATCACCACAATATAGAAGATGCATCTTCCACCCTGTGTACCTTCCAATGATAGATACTGAACAACACTCTGCTAACTGCTGCTAACTGAGACCAGATACTGAACAAGACATGCATCTATACTACAGTGTGTGAACCAGGACCGTGCATCTATACTACAGTATGTGAACCAGGACCGTGCATCTATACTACAGTATGTGAACCAGGACCGTGCATCTATACTACAGTATGTGAACCAGGACCGTGCATCTATACTACAGTGTGTGAACCAGGACCGTGCATCTATACTACAGTATGTGAACCAGGACCGTGCATCTATACTACAGTATGTGAACCAGGACCGTGCATCTATACTACAGTATGTGAACCAGGACCGTGCATCTATACTACAGTATGTGAACCAGGACCGTGCATCTATACTACAGTATATGAACCAGGACTGTGCATCTATTATACTACAGTATGTGAACCAGGACCGTGCATCTATACTACAGTGTGTGAACCAGGACCGTGCATCTATACTACAGTGTGTGAACCAGGACCGTGCATCTATACTACAGTATGTGAACCAGGACCGTGCATCTATACTACAGTATGTGAACCAGGACCGTGCATATATACTACAGTATGTGAACCAGGACCGTGCATCTATACTACAGTATGTGAACCAGGACTGTGCATCTATACTACAGTATGTGAACCAGGACCGTGCATCTATACTACAGTATGTGAACCAGGACCGTGCATCTATACTACAGTATGTGAACCAGGACCGTGCATCTATACTACAGTATGTGAACCAGGACCGTGCATCTATACTACAGTATGTGAACCAGGACCATGCATCTATACTACAGTATGTGAACCAGGACCGTGCATCTATACTACAGTATGTGAACCAGGACCGTGCATCTATACTACAGTATGTGAACCAGGACCATGCATCTATACTACAGTATGTGAACCAGGACCGTGCATCTATACTACAGTATGTGAACCAGGACCGTGCATCTATACTCTAGCTGTAAAAAGGCTCCAGCTGCTGACCTTCCAGTGAATGTACAACAAAACCACCACATATGGACACACAAGGGTGCACGTGCGGCGCGGCACTTTGTGCTTGCGTCTGTCAGCTCAGGGCTGAAGCGCTCCGTCAAATGACCACTTCCGGTTCCGAAAGAGATCCCCCACGGGCGGGTGAGAGTGGGGAAGGTTGACGAAGAAGACTGTGATTGATATCGCAACTGGGATTTGTTTTCCGAAGCAAATAAGTCAAAGCGTGAATCCAGTGTGACGTGAATGCATAGGGGAATAGCGGCGAGTGTTTTAATGCAACTGATCTCCATGTTGACGAAAAAATGCAAATACATCAGAATCGTCATCATTTAGAAATTAGATCGCATAGGTCTTATGAATTGAGATTGCGATTATTTTACGATTAATCATGCAGCCCTAGTGGAAACCCTTGGCAATCACAGGGAGAACATGCAAACTCCACACAGAAAGGGCCAGGAGATACGCGCTTGGGTACCTGGCTGCCTGGCACCCTACTGTGCCCAGCCACATGAGCTGGGCATGGTATTTTAGTTTGTGTGCTTCTTTCTTCCTAAGCAGCAGAATAGGGAGGTGTAGTGGTTACGTCATTGCCGTTTTTCGTCTTCCACCCTCTGTTCCAACGCAATGTATTTCCCCATTGCCCATTTCTAAATTGTCTCGTTTAAAACAAATAAAGCATTAACATTTGCATGGTGTACCTTTCTGTGCTTATTCATCCACAATCTATAGCTCAACATGAAAATATTCGCAATTAATCATAAAAAAAAATCGCCAAATTGTATTTAAACCAAAAATGCTTAAACAATTATTTTAGTGATAGAAGGGAACTCATTTTGTGCAAAAATGGAAAGCTTTCCATTTCCATGCGGCAGAATTGTTACAATAGCCGATAATCCATTTTCCCAATGATAAATCCATATACGGGTGGAACAACCAGTGACGTCAGACTACACCTCCCTATGGGTGGCAAGTGCAAGAGGCGCTTATTCTGATTACATGCTTTGGGCCATGTAAACACGGTTCAGCTTATTTAACGTCCATCTGAAATATCGTCCATGTAAGGAAGAGGTTTGATTAAAGTGTTGTTTCGTTTACGCATACGACATGTAGTTAATCAAATATTTAGTCATGATTAATATGTTTATGTAACCGAACTAATGTAATAATATATTTCAACACTCTCTTTCACACTCACAGTCGAGCTAAGTTAGTCACTTGGTGTGGAGTACCTCCTAGTGAATCATTGCATGAGCACTCTCTCTCTCTCTCTCTCTCTCTCTCTCCTCTCTCTCTCTCTCTCTCTCTCTCTCTCTCTCTCTCTCTCTTTCTCGCTATCTCTCTCTATATCTCTCTCTCTCTCTCTCTCTCTCTCTCTCTCTCTCTCTCTCTCTCTCTCTCTCTCTCTCTCTCTCTCTCTCTCTCTCTCGCTATATCTCTATCTCTCTATCTCTCTCTATCTCTCTCTCTCTCTCTCTCTCTCTCTCTATCTCTCTCTCTCTCTCTCTCTATCTCTCTATCTCTCTCTATCTCTCTCTCTATCTCTCTCTCTCACACACGCGTATGGACATATAGGAATTATATCTCTCTATATCTCTCTCTCTCTATCTCTATCTCTCTCTCTCTCTCTTGATTAGATTCTTATATCTATATGCTGTGTATGTCATTGATTGATTGATTGAAAAGTTTATTAACAGATTGCAGAATGGGTACAGTACAGTACAGCTCAATACATACAATTGTTAAGGGGATGCAGACCAGAGAAAGACTTTCGTCATAAATGTCATGAATTGAAAATGGGGGACCCTGATGTAAACAAGACGAAACTCTTTCTCTGGTCTGCATCCCCTTAACAATTGTGTGTATTGAGCCGTACTGTATTGTACCCATTCTGCAATCTGTTAATTAAAATGTTCAATCAATCAGTATATATGTGTTATTTATTTTTGGTATAGTGCTTAACAAGCATAATTTAATGTTGCCCAGTTGTGGCCTGTTGAGGGGCAATACATATCAAAAGTTTCAAAACATCTATTCTGTTTGTATTTGTATGATCCACTATATAAACATAGTAATTATAATATCTACATACATGGCATTTGATTGGAGGCTAGTCTCACTTTGTCCCACAGCAACATTAAAATAGTTTAGATTTGTGTATGTTGTTTATGTAAAAGAAAATCTTGAAAGTAACGCAATAGTTACTTTCTGAAGTAACTAGTTACTTTTATAATTTGTAACTGAGTAAGTAATTTAGTTACTTTTTGGAAGAAGTAACTAGTAACTGTAACTAGTTACTTTTTTAAAGTAACTTGCCCAACACTGGTGAACAGACATTCTCAGTCATGACGTTTACCAAGTCCAGGTACAGATCCTCTCTCACTGATGAACATCTGGCAGCTGTGCTTCGCATCTCCACCTCAGACATGCAACCTGACTTTGATGGACTTCAACAGAGACTGGATTTCTCACACTGAATGAAAAAAAAAAGAACTGAAGAACACTAAAATGTGGAAATATAACAAGTGAAATGGGACACTTGATATTTTTTTTTCTTTTTTTTGCACAGTTCTGAAAACATTAAATGTTTAATATAGGCATGTAAAGTAAAAAAGGCTACAAAACTGGGACACTTTTCTTTACACAGTTCAGTGACATGTCTTGTTTATTTTTGCTATAAGATTATGTGATGTCTTTAGAAAGCTAAGAAAATCCTTGTTTCAATAGTATATGAAACTCAAAATGCCCTTTGTTATTAATGTTTCACATTTTGTTTATCATTTTGGAAATAAATTCTATTTGAATAAATGATATTTTTGAAAGCTAACCTCACCTTTTAATTGCCAAATAATAACATACACTCTTACCAGGGGTCAAAACAATGCCATTTACTGCTTTTTATATAGAAATAAAATGTATATTATGCATAATTGAGTTTGGAATTTTGGCCCGGCCCCCCAACATATTTGCAGTTGCTCATTCGGCCCCCTGGGAAAAATAATTGCCCAGCCCTGCTCTGGACTGTCTGAGTATCCGGCCTCATCTACGACCCCTCCCTCAAGTTCAAGTTCAAGTTTCTTTAATAGTTGTCATACAGAAGTACAGAATACTTTTGTACAAAATGCTTCTTACTGTTGCGCTCCAGAGACTGTGCATGACAAGATAAGTATGAAATAAAAACATAGTAAAAATAGTAAAAATTAGAAGTAAAAAAAGAGGTCACAGTGTTCAGTTTAGACATATGTACAATGTTCGTAGACGTAGTTACCATACAATATACAATACTGTGCAGTGTACTAATATACAATACTATATAGTGCAAGGCATATATATATATATGTAGCTATATATATATATATGTATATATATATATATATATATGTATATATATATATATATCCCTTGTCTGACTACTCTGTGCCTCTTTCCATGAAACACCCTTGGAACCCGTTCAGTTGTCTTGCTCGTCTCTCTGCACTAGAGTCACTACCAGTCGAACCTTAACAATTAGAGCGATTGAAGCTCGCAGGCGCAGTCAATTCCCAAACGGTCAAACCTAGTCAAAGTAAAATAGGTCTATATGCTTTTTATGGCATTATAAATGCTCTAGTGTTTTATCATATTGTTATTTCATGTTGAGATTGTTAAACTAGTGCAAATATAAATGTAATGTTGTCTGTGCGAATTTTTGTTTCCTGTGCGCAGCATTCCATCAAGCAGGGAGGCAGATAGGAGAAACAGAGGAGAGCAAGACACCTGAATATTAATTACTAGCATTTCTTTGATCACATGAAAAATGGAGCAGGTCTCTGCTTAAATGTCGTCAGTTGTTTGGGCTCAAACCACCCAAAGAGTCCTTGTGGCATTGGCAAAAGCATTGGCAATTGGCAATGATTCTGAAGGTCCTTGATCCCCGATGGGCCATCAGCATGACCCATTACTGTATGATTAGTTCA
>NW_028172137.1:15000-74777 GCF_963971535.1 Notolepis coatsorum
CTCGAACACTGGGGACTCGAGATTTAGTGACTCGACTACAACGCTGGCTCTGTATAGAGTGTAACCTCCCTCTACTGTTAACTGGTCTCTATGTTCCACTAGGCAGCTCTGTATAGAGTGTAGCCTCACTCTACTGTTAACTGGTCTCTACTCTATGTTCCACTAGGCAGCTCTGTATAGAGTGTAGCCTCCCTCTACTGTTAACTGGTCTCTATGTTCCACTAGGCAGCTCTGTATAGAGTGTAGCCCACTCTACTGTTAACTGGTATCTACGTTATGTTTCACTAGGCAGCTCTGTATACAGGGGCGGACCTTCCTACAGGCGATATAGGCGGTCGCCTAGAGCGCCACCCAGAGGGGGGCGCCAAAAAAATATATATATATTTTTTTTTATTTGTATTTTTTTTTTTTTTTTTTTTGTGCAGTTTTGGCGCCCCCCTCTATATCTGCAACCATTATTTTTACATTAAAAAATTCTAACATAAGGGAAAATGAGCCAAAAATCTAAAACGGTCGGTCGGTCTGAGCCTCAGCTTTAGGTGTTCACAGTCAGAACATGCTAGAGCGCTGTGCATTGATGGGTATCGGTCAAGTGGTTATAGAATTGAACGTTGAGGAAAGAAAGACTAACATTAGAGAACTATGAAGAAAAAAGCCAAAAAAAAAAAGTGGTGAATCTCGCCTAGGGCGCCAAATGGGCTAGGTCCGCCCCTGTCTGTATAGAGTGTAGCCTTCCTCTACTGTTAACAGGTCTCTATGTTCCACTAGGCAGCTCTGTATAGAGTGTAGCCTCCCTCTACTGTTAACTGGTCTCTATGTTCCACTAGGCAGCTCTGTATAGAGTGTAGCCTCCCTCTACTGTTAACTGGTCTCTATGTTCCACTAGGCAGCTCTGTATAGAGTGTAGCCTCCCTCTACTGTTAACTGGTCTCTATGTTCCACTAGGCAGCTCTGTATAGAGTGTAGCCTCCCTCTACTGTTAACTGGTCTCTATGTTCCACTAGGCAGCTCTGTATAGAGTGTAGCCTCCCTCTACTGTTAACTGGTCTCTATGTTCCACTAGGCAGCTCTGTATAGAGTGTAACCTCCCTCTACTGTTAACAGGTCTCTATGTTCCACTAGGCAGCTCTGTATAAAGTGTAGCCTCCCTCTACTGTTAACTGGTCTCTACGTTCCACTAGGCAGCTCTGTATAGAGTGTAGCCTCCCTCTACTGTTCACTGGTCTCTATGTTCCACTAGGCAGCTCTGTATAGAGTGTAGCCTCGCTCTACTGTTAACTGGTCTCTATGTTCCACTAGGCAGCTCTGTATAGAGTGTAGCCTCGCTCTACTGTTAACTGGTCTCTATGTTCCACTAGGCAGCTCTGTATAGAGTGTAGCCTCCCTCTACTGTTAACTGGTCTCTACTGTATGTTCCACTAGGCAGCTCTGTATAGAGTGTAGCCTCCCTCTACTGTTAACTGGTCTCTATGTTCCACTAGGCAGCTCTGTATAGAGTGTAGCCTCACTCTACTGTTCACTGGTCTCTATGTTCCACTAGGCAGCTCTGTATAGAGTGTAGCCTCCCTCTACTGTTCACTGGTCTCTATGTTCCACTAGGCAGCTCCGTATAGAGTGTAGCCCACTCTACTGTTAACTGGTCTCTACTGTATGTTCCACTAGGCAGCTCTGTATAGAGTGTAGCCTCCCTCTACTGTTCACTGGTCTCTATGTTCCACTAGGCAGCTCTGTATAGAGTGTAGCCCACTCTACTGTTAACTGGTCTCTATGTTCCACTAGGCAGCTCTGTATAGAGTGTAGCCTCCCTCTACTGTTAACTGGTCTCTATGTTCCACTAGGCAGCTCTGTATAGAGTGTAGCCTCCATCTACTGTTAACTGGTCTCTACAGTATGTTCTACTAGGCAGCTCTGTATAGAGCAGTGGAGGTTTCTCTATGACAACACGTGAAACACAAATTCACTCATAATTCATAATTATTATTAATTTACATATATATTTTATATATTTTTTATTATTATTATTATTATTATTATTATTATTATTATTATTATTATTATTATTATTATTATTATTATTATTATTATTATTATTATTATTATTATTATTATTATTATTATTATTATTATTATTATTATTATTATTATTATTATTATTATTATTATTATTATTATTATTGTTATTATTATTATTATTATTATTATTATTATTATTATTATTATTTTTCTTTTTTTAGAAATGTTTTCCTCTGTAAAAAAAATTCCAGTGAATTTTTTTTCTTCAAAAAAATGGCCAAAATGTACAGCTCTGAGCAGGCCTGCATTGCAGTAATGACTGGAGTAAATATTCGTGCAGATGGCTGCACAGGTTGACCCAGGATTAAATAAATAATAAATAATAGCCAATCAAAATAGGCTATTAACATCATCTAAGCACGGTCTGTGCATTTAAACTCTTGCCATTGAATGGTGGATTGAATGATTGACAGCCTTGAAGTCCAATACACAGAGGTTGAATGATTGACAACCTTCAAATCCAATCAGAGGTTGCTGCATTGCACAGTCAAAAGGGGTCCAGCTGCAGGTCCGTAGGTTAGGTTTAGCTGGGGCCAATCTCAAGTTTCTTTATTAGTTGTCATACAGAAGTACAGAATACTTTTATACAAAATGTAACAGAAAGAAGCATTTTGTATAAAAGTATTCTGTACTTCTGTATGACAACTAATAAAGAAACTTGAGAAACTTGAGATTGGCCCCAGCTAAACCTAACCTACGGACCTGCAGCTGGACTGTTTTGACTGTGTAGGCACTAGGCAGCATTGAAAGAGATCGCTAGTAGTTTAGTAAGCTGTACAGCTGTAACAACACAGTAGGGCAGGCTAAATTAAACTTTGCGCCAACATTAGGACCGAAGTATAAACCAGCAACTGAGCAACATGAAGAAGTGGACTTATGCATCTAGATCAGAAAAAAGTAGTGTTTATAAAACGAAAGCCTGCTTAGCCTGGACGCTAACGTGAGCTAACGTTAGCCAGCCGAATTGTTTAGAGAACAATACGTGTCCGTAACAGTAGTGTAGTTCTAACTTCACTCGGGAGACAAAAGCCAAACATCAATTTGATGGAACAAGCTGGCTCGCGATGCACATGGCTATTGTTTACATTTTCCATGGGATTAATGAAAGATCGATCGACATACCGTCTTTATGGGTAAGTGTCTTGGCTTTGTCAGTTTGTGTAACGTTACTGTAACACTCCTCCTCTCTCCTCTACTCTCCTCTCCTCTCCCTCTCCTTAATCAGAGTTTCCAACGCTATAGGTCTATATGACAGGCGTTGTACTCTTAAACAGTAATGTATATTTGTAGATCTGGTATGTCATAAATGTCTGGATGTAGCAGTACTGTCTATATCTCTGTATGTCATATATAGATTTAGCAGTACTGTCTATCTGTATGTCATGTTATGATGAATTGAAAATGGGGGACCCTGATGTAAACAAGACGAAAGTCTTCCTCTGGTCTGCATCCCCTTAACTCTTTCCGTGCCACTCACGAGATTACTCGTGTTTTTTTATAGGTGGTTGAAAGCCACTCACGAGATTTCTCTGAAATTTTATTTTATTTATTTTTTTGCGATCTGAAATCATATTGCATCACCCGAGCCTACCCGAGTATAGCCGAGCGGCGCCGGCGATCATTGTGGAAAAAAGCGCCCCCTGTCGTCTCCCAGATGACATAAGTGATTTTGGAATGGACTCAATGAAAATGAATTGGGGAAAAAATTCCGGTACTCCACATTTTCCAGTCCACTGATCCAGCAGGGGTTACCACAGTTCATTCTGGAACCTCAGATCCCCGCTGATCATGGAGTTCTACTGTATCGCGTTGGATCCATACACGTATCGATTTTTTCGAATGGTGATCAGGAATTGGAATATACCAGTTGGATACCATCTGATGTCAGGTAAGGACTCTATGTTATCAGTGTTAGGATAATCAGAGTAAGTTTGATGAAGTTATAAGCTGTTTTGTGAAATGTCTTCTTTCGGTTTCACTGTAAAAGTCCATGGGGAAATCAACGGGGCGATTATCCGTGCGCGGCTCGAATGTGCTTGCGTGCACGTATAATATTGATCATCTAGCGTTTATTTGAAAACGATTCATAAAAAGGCCGACGAATATCAACGTTGTGGAATATTCCAGTAAAAGGCGATTTTCATAGAATGCTCCAGAATGGACTGTTTTTTATCTGAAAACGGGTGCTTTTCTAAATGCTCTGAAACGGAAATACCGCGATAAAAAAACAATCTGCCTTGACAGCACTGACTGGAAAATAGTCTTTGATAATGCGATGGGCAGATTAGACACATAGCCATAATTTAAAACATAGATTAGGCGATATTAACGTTAACATTGGCGCCGATGGTGGCATTCAGCCGGTAAAAAGGAAAACCCGGCGTGGCGCTCAAAGTGTTAACAATTGTGTGTATTGAGCCGTACTGTATTGTACCCATTCTGCAATCTGTTAAATAAAGTTTTCATTAATTCATTAATTCATTAATTCATTAATTCATTCATTCATTCATTCATTCATTCATGCATTGTCCTTGTGTTACATAAAACCCATCTGTGGCCTCGTGCAGAGGAAGGTGGTAAACATGTTAGATATTCCAATGTACAGTTTTGCATACCATTGGCTCAGAATGGTCTGTTTTATTGAAATCGTCACAGCAGTATAGTTTGTTTATACTTCAGAAGTATGATATTTAAACATGGTCCCCAAAATGAATGGAAGCGAATGAGGAGCCTGACACCTGGGAGGAATGGGGGTGTTGCAGCGTTGGGGATGTTTAAAAAATATAATTTAATATATAATATAATAATTTGTGCTTCACCAAAAAATTTGGTCAGCAGCCTCCACTGGTATAGAGTGTAGCCTCCCTCTACTGTTAACGTAAGGTTATGTATTTTTTCTTTCGAAATATATGAGAGAAGAAAAAAGCAAGAAAAAATTTAAACACGTCTCAACTTTCTTCAGCTAACAACCTCGTCAAGTGGGGATCTACCGAAGGCACTTCCTTGTGGTGAAAGTGAAGAACGAGGCGAGTAGGTGACCACACACCTGCTTATGAAGGTAAGCAGATAGGGGTGTGGCCAGACGAATGTTGGGATGTAAAGGTACATTGTGGAATTTTTTATTCAGTGCTCGTGCACGAAGTGAAGTGCGTGCAGATGACGCTGAGCGGCAGCCATAATGAAATAGAACTGGTCTCTACAGTATGTTCCACTAGGCAGCTCTGTATAGAGTGTAGCCTCCCTCTACTGTTAACTGGTATCTACTGTATGTTCCACTAGGCAGCTCTGTATAGAGTGTGGCCTCCCTCTACTGTTAACTGGTATCTACTGTATGTTCCTGTTATGTACCAGGAGCCTGATCACTCATGTGTCACTGTGCATGCAGGCCTGATCACTCCTGTGTCACGGGGCATGCAGGTGAGGGCTGCCAATTAGCTAATTGGTGCTGATTGGTTACCTGCTGGCAGCTTTAAAACCAGCCCTGGTAACACACATGCAGTGTCTGTGGTTAGAGGAGTGTGGGTTAACAGATAGCTATCACGGTCTTCTATCCTTGTACTTTAGTTTACACCAGTAATTCCTTGATAGAGTAGCTTTTTGAGTTTGAGCACAGGGTTTTGGTGTTGGTTTACATATAGGTTGCAGGCCTTTGAGCCAGGGTCGTAACAGTTCCACTATAGGCAGCTCTGTATAGAGTGTACCCTTCCTCTACTGTTAACTGGTATCTTCTGTATGTTCCACTAGGCAGCTCTGTATAGAGTGTAGCCTCACTCTACTGTTAACTGGTCTCTATGTTCCACTAGGCAGCTCTGTATAGAGTGTACCCTTCCTCTACTGTTAACTGGTCTCTATGTTCCACTAGGCAGCTCTGTATAGAGTGTAGCCTCACTCTACTGTTAACTGGTCTCTATGTTCCACTAGGCAGCTCTGTATAGACTAGTGTAGGGCTGACCCTTATTAGTCGATTAGTCGACTAATCGGTCGAAAGGAGCCGTAGTCGACTGGCCAACCTCTTAGTCGAATATAATAAAAATATATATATATATATATAATTTTTTAATTTTTGTATCATTATTTCCATAAGAAAAGAGGCCTAGAAGCGTGGCTAACGCTAATGGCACGCATACCAGAGGCTAACTGCCTACGAAAACAGGCACAGAGGCACTGAAAGAGGATTTCACCCATCGAATGAATACACTAGACTAGACAAATATCAAGATGTATCCATCAGTGCACCAATTGCATGCTTTTGCAGAGGACAAGAAGCCTTCAGTCGACTCCTTCAGACATTAAGCACCCCCCACAGCCCAAATGGAATGATAAAAAAGAAAAAAATATATATATTAAAAAGAAATATGAAAAATATTATACTTTTTTTTAAAAGATTTGGACCAATAGTCGACTAACGGCAAATTTTGGCCAATCATAGTCGACCATCCAAATACTTAGTCGGGGAGAGCCCTAATAGAGTGTAGCCTCGCTCTACTGTTAACTGGTCTCTATGTTCCACTAGGCAGCTCTGTATAGTGTAGCCTCACTCTACTGTTAACTGGTCTCTATGAATGAACGAATGAATGAATGAATGAATGAATGAATGAATGAATGAATGAATGAATGAATGAATGAATGAATGAATGAATGAATGACTTTTATTTATATAGCACCCTTCACAGCACGAATGCACAGGGTGCTTTACACACTACAGCTTAGTATATAAAAACTAAAACAAAAATCTGAAATAAATGACAACAACAGACAGCAGTTAAAAACAGTGAAACCAGATAAAATAGTAGAATAAAATAATTTAGATAAAATCATCAGTCACTAATTAAAAAACTAAACTATAGGAACAGTGAGGACAAGAAAGAGTGCCTATGTATGACCAAAGGCCTGTCTAAAGAAATGTGTTTTTTGTTGTTTTTTAAATGAGTTTTCAGAGGGGGCAGTTCGCAGGTCCAGGGGGAGAGCGTTCCAGAGCCTTGGTGCCGTCACCTTGAAGGCTCGATCACCCCTTGTTTTAAGCCTGGACCTGGGGCCTGGGACCTGTTCCCTCCATGGTCAGTGTTCCCTCATTGCATTTACTCCAGAGACTCCAGCCCTATTCCCTACTGGCTCTATGTACATTAGAACAAAAGGCCAGAGGTTATGAAACTAATAGCCTCCGTATTCTTATTTAATGAGATGATATCAAATTTTAGAAGCCTGTCTGATTCACGAGGAATTAAAGCCATTCCATTTTTCCCACGACAGTGATAAGGAACACCGCCGCCGCGTTCACGATAAATCAAGACCGACTTCTCGGAAGACCGTAATCCTTTTTTAAAAATGTTCCAGTTCTCCTCCTCTCATTTCCAAGTTCCAGGAGGTTGTTAGCGGGAGTTAACAGACTCGCTTTCTCGCTATCGTAGAACTTCCTTGTCAGACTAATGAACTCTCTCCTTTTCAATCTAGCCTAATGGACTAGAACCCTGTTTCCCAAAAGGATTTGATACAAAGACCATGCGCAGTGGGGAGCGGCCTGCGCCTCGCTAAAGAGACGATTCATTCTGAGAATAGAGTCCATTCATGCAGAACGTAGAGCGGCTTTTAAGCTCCTCGGGCCATCAGACTGATCAACAGATCCAATCCACTGACCCCCCCCCCCCCCCCTCCTCATACACACACACACACACACACACACACGCACACACACACACACACACTCACAGGCAGATGTACATACACAATCCACGCTGCACACTCACAGGTGCTTAGTATGCTGTAAGTGTTTCTGTTGCCGTATAGTGTATACTTCAGTGTTCTTTGGATATTTTAGACGGCACTTTGGTTATAGCATGACCTATAGACATTATATTAGACATTATATAGTCTACATATTAGACAAATGTGTGTCTTCCTTTAACATAAACTATATGATATGATCATCTTCCTATATGTGATAAAAACCGATTTGAGGAGGGAGAACAACACTAAGCCACTATCTCAAACCAAGCACTACGAACAAAAAATAACATATATCACATTTGCACATTTTCACGGGGTAGATTTGTAGAGCACTGATGGCACATCACATTATCATTGCAGACACGTACGCTACAGAAACCCAGGCAGTGAGGGCGGCTGGGTGGTGCAGCGGACATTGCGCTCGTCACCAATGCAAGAGACACCGGGTTTGAATCCGGCTGTCGGCGTTGCCTCCGGTTTGGGCCGGCCGTCATACTAACTCAATTGGCAGAGTTAGCGGGTGGGAAGTCGAAGGGTGGTAGTCTGGTTGTTGTGAACAGTGACTCCTACAGGTCGGTTGGGGCGCCTGCACAGCAAAAGTCAGGAAAATGGCGGGGGCAGTGTGAGCCTCCTACACGTTACTCCTCGCCAAATGAGAGTCCGCGCTGGCAGGTGAAAAGATGTGACAGGCTGCCTCCACATGTATCGGAGGGGACATGTGATGCAAGGCTTCTATCCTCCCTACAACCGGCCAGTGGGGGGTATATGCGAGCAACGATCAGGACAGGGGAGGGAGAATTGGCACAAGAGGTAAATTGGGATTGGGAGAAAAATCACAGAAAAAAGAGCCAACAAACATAATGAATAATTGACTCGCTGCTCCCCTGTGAGATCTTGCCTGTGTTCAAAATGTTCACTAGTCTGTCCTCCTGCACCCACTCTTCTCCTCTCTCTCCATCCTCGCTCTCTTCTCATCTCTCTCTTCTCCTCTATCCCCTATCTCCCTCTCTCTATCATCTCTCTTCTCCTATCTCTCCTCTATCTCCATCCTATCTCTCTTCTCCTCTATCCCCATCTCCCTCTCTCTCTTTTCTCTCCTCTCCTCTCTCTCCTATCCTCTTTCTCCTCTCTCTTCTCTTCTCCTCTCTCTCTTCTCATCAAGTTACTGTTACTAAATGGACAGGGACCTAGCTACATTGCCAACACTCTAATAAATTACACGCCAGCAAGAACACTGTGATCATCAGCTGCTGGACTACTAGAGGCTCCCAGAAACAGTCAAAAGAGGATCGGTAATGCAGCCTTTATCAACTATGCCCCAAAACTGTGGAACAAACTACCCCAAAACATCAGGGAAGCCAACTCGCTAGACATCTTCAAAAGACAGCTTAAACCTATCTCTTTGCTCAGGCATTTCAATGAAACATCAGGGATATCCTGACACAAATTGTACTTACGTGCACTATTCTTACCCTGCTTACTTTTATACACTGCCTATCAAATTCAGGTGTCGGTTCTATGCTAATTTGATATGCACTGTAATTTTAAGAGAACTATCGTATCACACTTTTTTACTTCTTACTGATGCACTGCTCTGTTGTATGTTAAATACCCTGTTGTATGTCCGTTCTATTTTATAATTCTTAGACTATTTTTAAACTGAATCATTTTAAACAATTTTTATTATTTGTATTACTGAATTAAACTGTAAACAGAGAGCCTATTGGGATGCTAGATCCTAATGTGAAACACTGTGATTTACCATACCTTGCTACCTGTCTATCTTTTTTATGCTCGCTTATGCCTGTATTTTTTACTGTTGTGAAGCACTTTGAACTGCAACCTCTGTATGAAAAGTGCTATACAAATAAAGTTATTATTATTATTATTATTATTATTATTATTATTATTATTATTATTATTATTATTATTATTATTATTATTATTATTATTATTATTATTATTATTATTATTATTATTATTATTATTATTATTATTATTATTATTATTATTATTATTATTATTATTATTATTATTATTATTATTATTATCTCTCTTCTCCTTTCTCTCTTCTCCTCTCTATCTTCTCCTGTCTATTTTCTCCTATCTCTCTTATCTCTTCTATATCTTCTCTTTCCTCTCTATCTTCTCCCCTCTCCCTTCGCCTCTATCTTCTCTCTCTATTATCCTCTATCTTATCTATCTTCTCTCTTCTCCTCTCTCCCCTCTCTCTCTATCTCCTCTCTCTCTTCTCCTATCTCCCCTCTCTCTCTCCTCTCTCTCTTCTCCTCTCTCTCTCTTCTACTCTCTCTTTTCTCATCTCTATTAGCTCTCTCCCCTGCAGTGATCACCTGTATCTTCACTCTTCACCTATCCCCTCTCACTCCTTGATTCTCAACACAACCTGTTTCCCTCCTTAACCTCTTTCTGTCTCTCTCTCTCCCTCTCTATCTCCCCGGGGGCGCGGCCCCACGCTGAAGCCCCTATGTGCTCCCGGCTGCCCTCGGGGGGGAAGGACGATGGGATGGGTCAAGTGCAGAAACTCGACTTCATTGGCGACCCAAAGAAAAATTGCATGTGTGTGTTCCTGTGTGTGCCGCCCATCGCATGTGTGTGTCACTGCATGATGTTTATAGACTTCTTCAAAAGTGCATCAATTCTACTAGTAGAGTTACTACTACCATCACTTCTAGTAGCATTACTACTACTGTTACAAAGGATCAGATTAAACCGAATATATATATTTATTTATTGATATATATTGCATAGTATTTGTATATCGTTTGATATCCCTTGTATATTCCTTGTACATATACACGGAATATCCCTTTAGCCCAGACCATAATAGTTCATTCTCCTATTGGACAGCGGTCCACCGGCGCCAGGGACCGGCCTCCGGAGCCAGGTTCAAAGTCACCGTCAAGATGTGTCTGGACATGCCCGGCCTTGCCCAGGGATACGCGACAGAAATGAGAGTGGAACTAGTTTGTTCACCGTGCGTATAAATACGGCGCAGGTGAATGTAGAAGCCCTTTAGCCCCTTACCTCCGTACCCTTCGTCCTTAGTATGTTACCGATAAGTTGAAGCCTTACCCACGATACAACGTGCGGTGAAGTATGGCCTGTTTGGCCCCAGAATAGAGCATCGAGACCGCGTGCGAATTAGTAACTGAATTGTCAGAGTTTGGCGCTATACCGTCGAGTGCGACATATTTCTATTAAGTCTTTAATAGTCTATTTGTGTATAGTGTATCGTGCGGTTAGAATTCTACAGTGACCAGCATCTCCAACGCTTCCTCGTATTAGCTAGAGTTCTTATCCAGGCTGGGCCGACCGCATGGCGCTTTCACCCGAGGAGACCTAGACGAGAGCCGTATGGACATGTACACTGGATTAATCTACCCGACGACTGCATAGCCCTTTGCGGCTGGAATATATTTGCTTTGGTCCTGTGATTTATGGAGCGGATAATCGCCGACGCCTGCACGTGTTGGATTTACCCCGAGAGGAGTCAAGTCGAGTCGGCGCTCAGAGAGCCTGAGGCCGACTAGCTTTCTTCCCTGTGGAGCTACAGTCTACAAGAGAACCAAGCTGTATTCGTCTGTGGATCAAGAGGCTACTGCACCGGCTTCTGTACCTGAAGTCTCCCTAGTCATCGTTGACCAGACGTCCTACTACCGACAGATCTTCTACCCCCCCTGCTGGCTTACAACCAGTGGGAACCCCTTCCAGTATCTCCCGCTATTACTAGTGTACCATAGATATAATTCCCTAAGATTCAGGTTGTATAATTACCTCCTGCGTAACCAGAGAATGGACATTCGTTATTGATTTGCCTACGCATACTCCTTTGCCTTACAAGTGCATTCAAAGAATAATGTAAAGTATCCTATGTACCTTTTGCTCCATTAAATACTTGATTAATACCTTTGACTGGAACCGATTTCATTGTGGGAAGTGTTCATCATATTCATATATCGTGTACTGTATGGCCAGTAATTAAAGTACATAAAGCGGTAGTGGTTTAATGATACCATACTTATCAATACAGTCAGGGAATTGTACCCCTCAGTTACAATTGGTCCTTCGAGCCGGATGGTAACTAGTGTAATATTAATATAGTGGTATTAATATTGACATGGCCTATGATGAACACTCCACAAAACGGTTCTCCTAAAGTAGATCGCCCGCAGCGTAGACGGCAGACACCTCAGTACTTAGAGGATTACGTTGCCAGTATACTACCTAGCCTTCTACAGACGGTAAACGCGGAAAAAGTAGATAGTAAAATTATGTCCGACCCTATCGCCCAGGTTACCCCGCCAATAGAGGCCCTAGTGGGTTCTAATGTAACTGACCAAGCTCACGGTAGGGACCAGGAGGGACCTGACACGACTTTACCCCCGCCAAGACCGAAGAAGTAGTCCCCGGAGAGCTCCAGGATAAAGACAGCTCTCCAGGGATGGAACTCTACCCGCTACAAGAAGAAGAGACCCCGGAGATGGATCTCCAGGACTCGCCACAGGAGAGCAGATCTCCAACGAGTACTGCCAGAAGCGGATCACCTCAACCAGCGTCATCCCCCAGCGGGGCGGACAAGATGCTGGCACAGGCATTCCTCGCCAGCCTAGCAGCCTCTACAGAGCGCGATCGACTCCAAGCAGAGCGCGATCGACTCCAAGCACAGATGCTTAGCGAGCACGAACATTCTTCCATGGAAAGAGAACGCATTCAAGCGCAGCAACGGAGCGACGAAGATCGTATACGTCTAGAGATTAGACGCCTTCAGACGGAAGAGAATATGGTAAGAGACCGAGCCGAAGCAGAGCGCGCCGCCGCCGAAGCAGAGCGCGCCGCCGCCGAAGCAGAGCGCGCCGCCGCCGAAGCCCAGCGCACCGCTGCCGGTGCCCAAAGAGAAGCAGAGCGCGACATCGCTCTCACCAAGCGCGAAGCCGAGCGCGACCGATTACAAGCGCAGATAATGGAGCAGCTGATCGCCAGGGCGACACCCCCTCCCTCCGCACGGGGTTCCAGGGCCTCGTCAAGACACGGGTCAAGGGCACCCTCCCCTACCCGATCAAGCGACCCTGAGCCCGACCACCAGAGAGAGCCTATACCCCCCTCCAAACTCCTTCCCCGACCGGTCCACGCGAGGACCAGCTACAAGGAAGAAACGGTCTACACCGCGGAGAGGCTAAATAGACGACTACAGGATCTAGAGGACCTGCCAGAGCAAGAAGAAGAGGGAGAGGAGGAGAGTCAAGCCCGACAGCAGCACAGAACTCCACAGGACCAGGAGGTCCAGTACAGCCCAGGCTCTACCCCCGCGGCTCTGCGCTACAAACCCCCGACTCAATTCACGGGTGAGCTTGACGCACGACCAGCCCCGAGGAATAGCACCTGGATACGCGGGCCATGGTACCCAGCAGGTACCAGCCCACCAAGAGGCGTAAGAGGAGACTCGCCTAGGAGGCCTCTCTTCCAACGCTCACCGATGTGCCAGCCATCCATGGCATCATACATTGGCACACCGACGTTTCCGGACTTCACCCACGAGAACAGAGCACAGTACACCAAGCTACGAATGTGCTTAGAGACAATGATGTCCGATGTAGCAGACGAACCGTACAAGTATGCTATCCTACTGAAGCGCCTCAAGGTGCCCCGAGCGCACAATATAGCGCTGGCCTATGCCACCTCTACTACCCCATACACAGCGACTCTAGCAGCACTCGACCAAAGATATGGACGCATATGGGATTTACGTAATACAAGAGATAAGGCATATTGACCGCCTACCCCCAGCCACAGACAATCGCTCACTAGATGACCTGTCTATCAAGGTACAATCCCTGGTAGGGATGCTGGGGGCGCAAAGAGAAAAGGGTATGCACGAACTGTACGCAAACTCTAATGTCGAGAGGATTTTAGAGAAGCTTCCGCCCGCCCGACAAGAGCGCTTCAGGCGGCAAAGAGACCACCGTGATCCTAACGGTCCCGAGCCATCCCTCCTAGACCTAGCCGACTTCCTAGCGAGAGAAGTCAACAGCCTACGGTTGGATACGTTCATGCGGAGCACCCCAAGCTCCAGAGAGGGACCTAGGAGAGCAAACGATGGCCGAAGATTGGTGACCGTCATGCACCAATCAGAACCAGTACCGAGCAGCAAGAACCACAGTACCCCCTCGATGAAAGAGAAGTGGAAGATGGTGTGCCCGTACTGCGAGAAAGAACACTGGTTGTCACAATGTGACACATTCAAGAAGATGACCGCCGACGAGGTGGGTCAATGGATAAAGTCCAACCGACGCTGTTACCGATGTGCGCGCAGTCACATGGCAGCCGACTGCCGCTTAAAGAAGAGGTGTAGCCGGTGTGACGGAGCCCACCTAGATGTCCTACACGACAGTAACAGAAGAAAGCCTGCACCCTCAAGCAGCACAAAGGCAAGTGTTATGTACATTGACCCCGCCAGCAGCGGGGGCGCCCGAGTGCTCTTAAAGGTGGTCCGCGTAACACTGAGTTACCAAGACAAGGTCATGGACACTTACGCCGTCCTTGACGACGGGTCGGAGAAGACCCTTCTCCTCGCATCCGCTGCGGCCCAGCTGGGGCTGCGGGGGAGCGAAAACCAGATGACGATTCGGACAATAAGAAGAGATCTAAAGACGATAAAGGGCGAGAATGTCTCCTTCACTATCGCAGCAAGCGGGCAGCCAGAGAGACGGTATAGGATTACTAATGCTTTCACCAGCCAAGAAATAGGCCTGTCGCAGTATACCTACCCCATCGCCAAGCTGATGGATAAATATGTGCACCTGCGTCAACTACCTATCCCGCTCATAGACGGTGCCACCCCGACCCTGCTGATAGGCTCCGACCATGCAGACCTCATAGTCCCGATAGACCGGGTCCACACAGGGCCCAGAGGCTGTCCTGCAGCAGTCGAGACCCGCCTAGGATGGACATTACAAGGCCCCCTCGCTAAGTCTCTTAACCGAACAGCAGCCACTAGCTGCCTCCACTCCAGAGTGACAGAAGAAGACACCACCCTCCTACAGCATGTCGAGAGGCTATGGACACTAGAGACAATGCCCTTTAAGAACGAAAAGAAAGACATTCGTTCCAAGGAAGACATTTACGCCATAGCACTCCTCGAGCAAGGGACAAAGAGAGTCAAAGTCAACGGAGTGATGAGATACGCAACTCCACTCCTGAGGCGAGAGGGTATGCCCACCTTCCACGCCCCAAAAGAAGCGACGGAGCGGTATCTATTGAACACAGAGCGGCGCCTAGCCAGAGACCCCGCTCAAGAGACTGTGTACCGCGCTGAGATTAACAAGCTAATCACAGCGGGACACATAAAGAAAATTGACAATAAAGAGGCCGATCAGACGACCGAATCATGGTACGTGCCGCACCACAAAGTCCACCACAACGGCAAGGATCGTATTGTGTTCAACTGCAGCTACCAGATCGGATCACAAAATCTGAATAAAGAGCTCTTGCCCGGCCCAACACTCGGCCCCTCCCTACTAGGCGTGTTACTACGTTTCCGCCAGGACAAGGTGGCCATCAGCGGCGACATCAAAGGGATGTTCCTGCAGGTGAGACTAGTGGAGGAGGACAAGCCCCTGCTGCGGTTCCTATGGAGAGAGAGGATCGGGGATGAGCAACCAGCCATCTATCAATGGGAAGTCCTCCCTTTCGGAACCACATGCAGCCCATGCTGTGCTACGTTTGCACTGCAAAACCACGTCGCAGAGGACCCAGCAGCTGATGAAGAGGTCCGAAAAAGTGTAGAAAATAGTTTCTACGTGGACAACTGTCTGCAAAGCGTCTCGACGCCAGAAGAAGCCGAGGCCCTTCTACTCAAGCTCCGCGCCTCCCTGATCAAAGGCGCCATTGATCTCAGGCAGTGGGCCAGCAGCGACCCGCAAGTATTGCGCAGCCTCTCCCCCGAGGACAAGGCAGCAAGCAGCGAGACCTGGATGGCGACCATCCCAGGAAAAGCCCAAGAAATGACATTAGGACTTGTCTGGCGCTTCAAAGCAGGCTCGCTCCATTATAGGCACACACCCCTGACCAAGGAGCAGGGAAGGTCGACTGCACTGCCGACCACCAGACGGAGTGTATACCGAACACTCGCCGGACAATATGACCCGTTGGGATGTATTCTACCTTACACCACCAGGGCAAAGATGATTGTAAGAGCGTTGTGGGACAAGGACCAGGGCTGGGACGACCCCATACCCGAACACCTTGCATCCACATGGAGAGAGTGGGAGACGGAACTCAGCTCACTCCCAGGTGTAAACATACGCCGCAGCTACTTCCCACCCACAGTGAGGCCGGAGACGTGCCAGATGGACCTGCACGTCTTCAGCGACGCCTCCGAAGTAGCCTACGGTTCGGTGGCCTACTTGCGTGCCCGAGAGGAGGGAGGAGAAATACATACTGCTTTCATCCTGGCTCGCTCAAGAATAGCCCCACGAAAGCAACAATCTATCCCGCGTCTAGAGCTCTGCGCAGCCCTAGCAGGAGCGCAACTCGCCACGTTAATCCAACGTGAACTCACCATTCCGGTGCAAAGAACAATCTTGTGGTCAGACTCCACGACAGTACTCACATGGATCCGGTCTGATTCGTGCAGATACAAGGTCTTCGTGGGAGTCAGAGTCACAGAGATTCAAGATTTAACAGAAGTAGCAAGCTGGAGGTATGTGGACACAAAACACAACCCAGCTGACGTCATCACCCGGGGAATGTCCCTGGATGACCTCACCCGTCACAACCTATACAGTGACGGGCCAGAGTTCCTCAAGCTCCCGGAAGAAGAGTGGCCTACACCCACCCCACGGGCAGCGAGTAAAGAGGAGGCAGAAAACAAGAAATCTATGTTCTGTGGATTGAACACACTCGTCTCCACAGACCCCGACATAGACGATTGCCTCACCCTAGAAAGTGCGCAGCTAAAGACATTCCTGTGGCACCACCCAGAGGTTCAGCTCACTACTGACATTACTGCAGCTGACTACGAAGAAGCGGAACTTCTTCTACTACAACGAGCCCAGAGAAACTCGTTCCCCGATGAGCTAGACTGTCTACAGGGAGCAAAGCCCGTCCCATCAGACAGCAGACTGCTCCACCTAGCCCCCGAGAGCGACGCCCATGGTCTCATCAGAGTGGGTGGTCGTCTGCGGAGAGCCCCAGACTTACCGGATGACGTCAAGTACCCGATAGTCTTAAACAGCCGACACAAGGTCACAGAGCTGATCATAAAGAAATACGACGAGGATGTGCATCACGCCGGGGCAGAGAGAGTCTTCGCGGAGATCAGACGTCGTTATTGGATACTGCAAGGGAGAGAAGCAGTGCGGCGCTTCCAGCGAACCTGTCTAGACTGTCGTAAGTGGCGAGCGCAGCCCAGTATACCCCGGATGGCTGACCTACCTCCCTGTCGCCTCCGACTCGGCGACAAGCCCTTTCACTCCACCGGTATGGACTGTTTCGGCCCGCTGTATATAAAGAAAGGAAGAGGCACCGAGAAGCGGTGGGGTATTGTATTCAAATGCATGACCACCCGAGCGATGCATATAGAACTCCTTCCAACCATGAGCACAGACTCATTCCTTATGGCCTTCCGAAGATTCACATCGCGGAAAGGTAAACCGTCTATATTGTTGTCTGATCACGGGACAAACTTCAAAGGCGGAGAAAGAGAGCTGAGAGAGAGCTTCCAAGCTATGGGCCCAGAACTTAAGACCCACCTCGCTCCATACCAGATTGACTTCCAGTTTAATCCCCCGAACGCACCTCACTTCGGTGGAACCTGGGAACGAGAAGTACGTTCAATAAAGACAGCCCTGTACGCCGTGCTTGGAGCCCAGACCGTGGCGGAAGAAGTCTTAATGACAGTCCTCACGGAGATCGAGGGAGTATTGAACTCAAAGCCCCTCGGTTACGTCTCAAGTGATGTAGCAGATGTCGACCCAGTCACCCCCAACACACTCTTGATGGGGCGGCTGGACCCCGCGCTACCACAGACAATGTACAGGCCTGAAGAAGCGAACGGCCGAAGAATGTGGAGGTACAGTCAAGTACTGGCTGACAAGTTTTGGAACAGCTTCCTACTCCACTACCTACCGTCTCTACAGACCCGCCAGAAATGGGTGAAAGAGAGAGACAATTTGACAGAAGGAACAGTCGTCATGATTATCGACCAGTCACTACCCCGAGCTATGTGGCCGGCCGGCCGCGTAAGCAAAGTGATCACCGGTGCCGACGGAAAGGTCCGAGCAGCCGAAGTGCTCGTCCAAGGGCGGACCTACACCCGACCCGTGGCGAGGCTAATAGAACTGCCAAGGCTCCCCGATACCATCGATGACGACCATGACCCCATGACTTTGTGAACTGACAGACCCCTCACAACAGACATTGAGTAGAGGACAGTGCGGTTAATCTGTCTCTGTTTAGCTAATTAGGTGGAACTAATTAGGGTGCGGCTGTTACAAAGGATCAGATTAAACCGAATATATATATTTATTTATTGATATATATTGCATAGTATTTGTCTATCGTTTGATATCCCTTGTATATTCCTTGTACATATACACAGAATATCCCTTTAGCCCAGACCATAATAGTTCATTCTCCTATTGGACAGCGGTCCACCGGCGCCAGGGACCGGCCTCCGGAGCCAGGTTCAAAGTCACCGTCAAGATGTGTCTGGACATGCCCGGCCTTGCCCAGGGATACGCGACAGAAATGAGAGTGGAACTAGTTTGGTCACCGTGCGTATAAATACGGCGCAGGTGAATGTAGAAGCCCTTTAGCCCCTTACCTCCGTACCCTTCGTCCTTAGTATGTTACCGATAAGTTGAAGCCTCACCCACGATACAACGTGCGGTGAAGTATGGCCTGTTTGGCCCCAGAATAGAGCATCGAGACCGCGTGCGAATTAGTAACTGAATTGTCAGAGTTTGGCGCTATACCGTCGAGTGCGACATATTTCTATTAAGTCTTTAATAGTCTATTTGTGTATAGTGTATCGTGCGGTTAGAATTCTACAGTGACCAGCATCTCCAACGCTTCCTCGTATTAGCTAGAGTTCTTATCCAGGCTGGGCCGACCGCATGGCGCTTTCACCCGAGGAGACCTAGACGAGAGCCGTATGGACATGTACACTGGATTAATCTACCTGACGACTGCATAGCCCTTTGCGGCTGGAATATATTTGCTTTGGTCCTGTGATTTATGGAGCGGATAATCGCCGACGCCTGCACGTGTTGGATTTACCCCGAGAGGAGTCAAGTCGAGTCGGCGCTCAGAGAGCCTGAGGCCGACTAGCTTTCTTCCCTGTGGAGCTACAGTCTACAAGAGAACCAAGCTGTATTCGTCTGTGGATCAAGAGGCTACTGCACCGGCTTCTGTACCTGAAGTCTCCCTAGTCATCGTTGACCAGACGTCCTACTACCGACAGATCTTCTACCCCCCCTGCTGGCTTACAACCAGTGGGAACCCCTTCCAGTATCTCCCGCTATTACTAGTGTACCATAGATATAATTCCCTAAGATTCAGGTTGTATAATTACCTCCTGCGTAACCAGAGAATGGACATTCGTTATTGATTTGCCTACGCATACTCCTTTGCCTTACAAGTGCATTCAAAGAATAATGTAAAGTATCCTATGTACCTTTTGCTCCATTAAATACTTGATTAATACCTTTGACTGGAACCGATTTCATTGTGGGAAGTGTTCATCATATTCATATATCGTGTACTGTATGGCCAGTAATTAAAGTACATAAAGCGGTAGTGGTTTAATGATACCATACTTATCAATACAGTCAGGGAATTGTACCCGTCAGTTACAACTACCATCACTTCTACTAGTAGAGTTACTACTACCATCACTTCTACTAGTAGCATTACTACTACCATCACTTCTACTAGTAGAGTTACTACTACCATCACTTCTACTAGCATTACTACTACCATCACTTCTACTAGTAGAGTTACTACTACCATCACTTCTACTAGTAGAGTTACTACTGCAGTAGTATTTGGTAACCATAGATAGAAATATGTTGCCTGAAACTGGTGTTCAAATCAAACTAATGTGTTCTAGTCTTGTAGAAACATGTCAATCAAAAATAGTTTATCATTAAACCTGATTTGACGAGGGTGACAAGCTTAGAGAGTGTGTGTGTTAACAGAGACCGGGGGATCACCACAGGAGGTGATTTGCATACAACTGTTGGCAGCTGCAGACAGACATGATACTGGTCACGCTGGTCGGCCAGCGTTTAGGGCTGTCAGCAGACCCCCGTTTATTACTTCCAGGTTTCTATTTAAAACCAGAGATAACATCTCCCTGAGAACAGTTGGTTATCTCACTTCAAAGTAGTATCGGGTGTCCCAACAGACGCACCGGCATTTCATGTGACCACCTGGGTTTCTCCTGTCTTGAAATACACTAGGAGGTCACCATTTGGCTTGTCTTAGGAAAAGTAGGCTCTTCTAAGGTAATGATATAAAATATGCCATGGGTATGAATGGGAATCACAGAGTTTGAAATTAGGCCACGTCTGAATCTACATTGGAAAATACTTAAATGTGTTGAATACTAACTGTATAAAAGAGATATTGATGTAAGTTAAAAGAATGATTAGGAAACTAGAAGAAGTGGACTTAATTATAAACCTACTGTGATTCTCATGTAGCATCAAGATAAACTGTTCAAAAATGATATCTCTGTGTTTATGTAATCAATCTTAATTCAAATATATATGTCCTGGGTTCAACAACCAGAAGTATTATGTTAGTTAGACGGTGTTTATTCTTTGATTGGAAAACAAAGGAAATAGAGGGTTGGCTTACTGAGGACAACCTTCTATTTCAAATTCAACCTTAGAGAGGCCGTGATTGGAGGAACACATCTGCCTGACGTCACTCTGGTGACATCACGGAGAGACTCCAGGCTTTTGATATAAGGGGGGTGTTGTGACTGTGGAAGAAGACTCTGAAACGGAACCACCACAGGACAACACCCACCTTTTCACACAGCGGACGACGCGGGCAGAGGAGAATCAACAGACAAAGAACTTTTGGAGGGAGAACAGACTGCTTTGTTTGTCAGCCAGACAACAAAGACCATCAACAACTTATCAACTATCATTCTTTAATCTGCTTTCTTAGAAGGACGAGCGGCATAGTGCTCCGGTACCTTGAATCTTTTATAGTGTTCTTTATTGTAATTTGAACCAGAACTTTTGTAATTACACTCTTAACTTTGAAATTAAACAGATGCGGTTACACCTTCTCCTCTTCATTTCTCCTGCTGCTTAGCTGGTCGTCGAACAAGACCATTTGGTCTTTTGAAAGTACAAGGGTTTTTAGGGGGGACAATTCACAATGCAGAGGACGATCCAGCCGGTTCTGATCTTATCAGAACCAGGACAGATACCTTTGTGACTTCACTACTACCATCACTTCTACTAGTGGAATTACTAATACCATCACTTCTACTAGTGGAATTACTACTACCATCACTTCTACTAGTAGAGTTACTACTACCATCACTTCTACTAGTGTAATTACTACTACCATCACTTCTAGTAGCATTACTACTACCATCACTTCTACTAGTAGAGTTACTACTACCATCACTTCTAGTAGCATTACTACTACCATCAATTCTACTAGTAGAGTTACTACTACCATCACTTCTACTAGTGGAATTACTACTACCATCACTTCTAGTAGCATTACTACTACCATCACTTCTACTAGTGGAATTACTACCACCATCACTTCTACTAGTAGCATTACTACTACCATCACTTCTACTAGTAGAGTTACTACTACCATCACTTCTACTAGTAGAGTTACTACTACCATCACTTCTGCTAGTAGAATTACTACTACCATCACTTCTACAAGTAGAATTACTACTACCATCACTTCTACTAGTGGAATTACTACTACCATCACTTCTACTAGTAGAGTTACTACTACCATCACTTCTACTAGTGGAATTACTACTACCATCACTTCTACTAGTAGCATTAATACTACCATCACTTCTACTAGTAGAGTTACTACTACCATCACTTCTACTAGTAGCATCACTACTACCATCACTTATACTAGTAGCATTACTACTACCATCACTTCTACTAGTAGCATTACTACTACCATCACTTCTACTAGTAGAATTACTACTACCATCACTTCTACTAGTGGAATTACTACTACCATCACTTCTGCTAGTAGAATTACTACTACCATAACTTCTACTAGTAGAGTTACTACTACCATCACTTCTGCTAGTAGAATTACTACTACCATCACTTCTACTAGTAGAGTTACTACTACCATCCCTTCTGCTCCCTTATTATCCCCACTATAAACAGTGGTTCATCTCTGTCTGCGGCTGAGGTACTGTAGAATCATTGGGCCTCATGCATGAAGCGATATAAGAACAGATTTCGTTCTTAACTAGCATTTCCTCTTACTTTGTTCTTACCTGGGATTCAGCAACATTTTCTTATTGTTGCTTTTTTCTCAGGCAAGAACAAATTATAAGAGTGGTCGAGTTTAGTAGCCTAACAGTACTGCTGCTCCTAAAATATATATATATAATTTACAAACGTTAACGAGAGTGAGAGAGAGAGAGAGAGAGAGAGAGAGAGAGAGAGAGAGAGAGAGAGAGAGAGAGAGAGAGAGAGAGAGAGAGAGAATAACCTTATAATCTTACCTGTAGTAGACAGCAGCAGGTGAACAGCAGTGGTGGTGGTTGGGAGAGGGAGAGGGGGAGAGAGAGAGAAAGAGAGACAGTTAGTTTAGGAACTTTAATTAGCGAGAGAAAAAGAAGGAAAAAGTTCTCACACACATAAACTAGAATAAGAAACTCTTACCCCCAAAAAAAACGATTGGTTAATTGCCCCCAAATACGATTTTAAAAATACAGAACTTTTCAATAATAATAATAATTATTATTATAACTTATTGCGTGCGTCTGAAATTGATTATTTATTGCTGTTAGAACAGTTATGCTCTGGCCGCCCAGGCCATTGATTGATTGAAGATTTTATTAACAGATTGCAGAATGGGTACAATACAGTACAGCTCAATACACACAATTGTTAAGGGGATGCAGACCAGAGAAATACTTTTGTCTTGTTTACATCAGGGTCCCCCATTTTCAATTCATCATAACATTTATGACATACACAACATACAGATATACAGATATATATCATGACATTTATGACATGACATACAGATATGCAGTACTGTATACGTAGCATAGAACGCATATTTAGAGATCGTCTATATCAGTGGTTCCCAAACTTCTGTTTTATGCGGACCACTAGATTGTTATCAAGAACATTTGCGGACCACCTCGTATGCAAACAGTAAAACATAAATAAATAAACAACTGACTTAAACCCAGTAATAAACGAGACCCTCTTCTTGGACCAAGTAGGTTTCGTCGATAATCCAATGTACAGTTACCCCCACCCCACCCCGCCTACCCCCCCCCCCCCACCGAACCTACCCAACCCCCCCACACCTCCTCCAATGTACAGTTTCTACATCAAATGTATATAGTCTCTTTTTGTATCACAAAGAGTACTGTATTTGTAAATCTGGTATGTCATAAATGTCTAGATGTAGCAGTACTGTCTATCTGTATGTCATGTATGTCATATATGCTATGATGAATTGAAAATGGGGGACCCTGATCTAAACAAGACGAAAGTCTTTCTCTGGTCTCCATCACCTTAACAATTGTGTGTATTGAGCTGTACTGTATTGTACCCATTCTGCAATCTGTTAATACAATTTTCAATCAATCAATCAAGACCCGCGTTGCGGGCACTGCGTTCCGTTCTCAGAATGGATTTGAGAGAGATGTGTCATCCAGTTTGACTTGGAGCACGCACTATGCGCACTGCCAGTCATCAGGCTATACGCGGAGATATTCAGACTCTAGATCTATTTGCAGAGCCAGACAAAGCCTACAGTACTTTGCTGGAACGATTCATTTTGCACGTACTGTATACAGTACGTGTGTATGCGCACACTGCG
Organism: Notolepis coatsorum; assembly: GCF_963971535.1. Lineage (NCBI taxonomy): Eukaryota > Metazoa > Chordata > Actinopteri > Aulopiformes > Paralepididae > Notolepis > Notolepis coatsorum. The sequence goes on from NW_028172137.1 coordinate 38,896, forward strand.
GGAGGTGGCCAGAAGCGCGCAACTAGCCAACTACTATTATATTACTATATTAATACAGTATATTCCACTATATAGCTATAGGTGCTGTATGATGACAATACATTTGATTCCTATCTAATTTTGATCCATCGCAAAGCGCTCCAGCACTTGAATACGGCCGGGGGATCCGATGCAGACCCACGGCTCTCGTATTATAATGAGCCCGTGAGGCGTGTCTCTGTATGCAAATTACTTGTGCGAGAACGCGCATCCAGTTTAGAATGAGTGAGATTCACCATTCAAAAAACCTGGGTAAGAACAGATTTGTGCTTTAAGAATGGCTTGATGAATGTGGCGTGGCTTTTCTTATTGTTCTCTTAACAGACAGGTAAGCAAGAATATAAGAAAAATAATAAGAGAGTATTGTTGAATGAGGCCCAATGAACTGCCAAGGACAGACACACATGTTGCGACACTCTCCTATTCTGTTTGACTGGCTTTCTTCTCGGAGACGGGCCTGATAACTCTTCCAGTGGTTGTTCCCTCTCCTCGTTTGCTGATGTATGCTCTTTCTCTTCGTCTCTTGTCGCGGCCTCGTTCGCCCCGAACCCCTGCCCCACCCACCCACCCAACGACCCACCACCCCGCCCCTCTCCTCCAAGCTGACTGCTCTTGTTTCTTTCAAACCGAAGGTCTAACACAGCAACTTTTAACCTGTTCCATAATGCATGGAGCAAAACAAAACTGCCTAAGAGAGGGAGAGAGAGAGAGAGAGATAGAGAGAGAGAGAGAGAGAGAGAGAGAGAGAGAGAGAGAGAGAGAGAGAGAGAGAGAGAGAGAGAGAGATATAGAGAGAGAGAGACAGAGACAGAGACAGAGAGAGAGAGAAGTGGAGAATTGCCTGAGAAAGACTGAAGGACGAAGAACTGCACTCATGACCCAGAAAATACCCGAAAGTAGCAAGCAAGGCACACATCTCTCTCTGACCCTTCATCTCTGACTACCAGTTGTACAGCTATATCTCCTATCTCTATCGCCTCTCTCTCTCTCCTCTCTCTCTCTCTCTCTCTCTCTCTCTCTCTCTCTCTCTCTCTCTCTCTCTCTCTCTCTCTCTCTCGCTCTCTCTCTCTATCTCTCTCTCTCTCTCTCTCTCTATCTCTCTCTATCTCTTTCTCTCTCTCTCTCTCTCTCTCCCTCTCTCACACTTTCTCTCTCTCTCTCTCTCTCTCTCATCTCCCTCCCTCTCTCTCTCTCTCTTTCTTTCTCTCTCTCTCTTCTTGTTCTCTATCTCTCTCTCCCTATATCTCCACACTCCATCTCTTCTTTCTCTCTCTCTCTCCCTCTCTACACAGTTGTACACAAGTAAATAGATTGTTAGTCTCTCTACCGCTTTGGATAAAAGCTGGTACATAAACACAGTCCCCATACCTCCCTCCACACTACACCCAGTTACACCACCGTCCCTTTATCTCTCTCACTCACTCTACCAGTTCTCTCATGGGCAGCGGTTGAGGATGAATTGCAAGCCATGCACCAGCCAATTGTTGGGTGAGGAGTCATCATTTGTCATGCAGATCGATCTATCAGTGCTTTAGTGTGGAATACTTATCTAAATACTACAACTCTGAACATACATCTGATTAGCACTATACTCAGTAGTACTAATGTATATATCTCAAATCCAGAGTTTAGTTTAATCACCTGTACATTGTATATTACTATTGCACTTTCTGTTACATTTGCACTCTGGTTGGATGCCAAACTTATTTTCGTTGTACTGTACTTTAGTGTTGTATAATGACAATATATTTTAATCGAATCTATTCTAATCTAATATTGCTATAGCTTGTCCCCCCCCCCCCTACACACACACACACACACACACACACACACACACACACACACACACACACACACACACACACACACACACACACACACACACACACACACACACACACACACACACACACACACACACACACACACACACACACACACACACACACACACACACACACACACAGAAAATCGCTTTTTACTGTTTAAAATAATCTACCGAACAAGTCTGAAGCAAGTCTGGAAAAGAGTGATATTGTGCATTCTGGTGGAGAGTCCACTGTTCACACACAAGTATTGAGGGTCATTGGCCTCTGCTTTGTTAGCAGGAAAGACACAATAATATCATGACGACTTCCCACAGACTCACATGGACTTTAAAAAGGGAGATATTGAACCAGAATACGCTCTATTGGATTTTGTATGACCTGCCTTTGTACATAATTTCTTGATAAAAACCTTTTTTTACCTTTGTATTATATTATTATTGAATTCAAGTTTCGATTTCAAGTACTTTCAGTGCAAGATCAAGCTGATGAATCACAATGGAAACATTTTCACAGCCTTTTTTGTTATCCAGGCTGCCAATACTTCTCAAAGGCACTTTGTGTACACCGCCACCTAGAGGCTTCCGATTTATTCTGGGTAGGGGTGTAACCATGCATCGATTAATCGAAATGCATTGTTTATAATGTGTTCGATTCGATGCATCAATTTGAATATGTTAGAATCGATTATAATCTAAATTGATCTAAATAAATTAAAAAAATAATAATAATAATTTGTATGTTTTTTTTGTGTGTATTGTTTTATTCATGCTGAGTGAATCAGTTCCCCCAGCCACATTTGTGTATTAAATTTTTTTTGGCGAATTAACTGATAGAAAATGTATCGAAAATGTATAGAAAATTTATCGAATCTAATCGAATCGTGGTCAAATGAAGAGATTTCATGATGCATTGAATCGTTGCCTGAAGAATTGTAATTGAATCGAATCGTTGTGAGGTTGAATCGTTACACCCCTAATAGGAACTAACGCCTCTCTCTTTAATGTCTTGGACTACAATGTCTCTAATATAAGAGGGAGTTCTGAATCTAACCACTCTATGTGTACAAACCTCCTCAGACCAGGTACAGACATCTAGCTTACATTAGCTGAATCCTGTGGTCCACGCCAACGGGCAGCTGCTAGTAGCAGTACTGTATGAAGAAAGAAGCAACCTCTCACCTGAGGTGAACCTGTGACGCAATACATCCCACCCTACTTGGCCATTTAATAGGCTGGTTTTCCAGTGTGTGTATGGGGGCGTTGCAGTGATGATCAGCTATAGCAAGAAGGCGGGTTTTTTGTGTGTGTGTGTGTGTGTGTGTGTGTGTGTGTGTGTGTGTGTGTGTGTGTGTGTGTGTGTGTGTGTGTGTGTGTGTGTGTGTGTGTGTGTGTGTGTGTGTGTGTGTGTGTGTGTGTGTGTGTGTGTGTGTGTGTGTGTGTGTGTGTGTGTAGGGGGGGGGGGGCAAGCTATAGCAAGATTAGATTAGAATAGATTTGATTAAAATATATTGTCATTATACAACACTAAAGTACAGTACAACGAAAAGAAGTTTGGCATCCAACCAGAGTGCAAATGTAACAGAAAGTGCAATAGTAATATACAATGTACAGGTGATTAAACTAAACTCTGAATATGAGATATATACATTAGTACTACTGAGTATAGTGCTAATCAGATGTATGTTCAGAGTTGTAGAATTTAGATGTACAGTGATACAGGTGTAAACTACTAACGAGTCGGTCACAGTCAACCATCATTTACATTTACATTTACATTTAGTCATTTAGCTGACGCTTTTATCCAAAGCGACTTACAAGTTCTGTACGACAAGCCATCAGGAAGGGCACAACTCTATCAGCTGAGTAACAATGTGCATCAAAGTGTTGAGTGCTTCAGTGTAGGTTAGTTTATTAGGACAAGTGCATGACAGTATGGTTAGTTAGGGTTAGATAATTTTTTTCTTTTTTTTTCTTTTCTTTTTTAATTCAGATAATGGTTGAAGAAGTGCGTCTTTAGTCGACGGCGAAAGATTGGACGTGTTTCGGCTGTCCCAACCAGCACCTGCTAACAGGTCTGACCCTTTAGCTCAGCTAGTTAGTGCGGCCACTGGTGGATCCTATGGTCCCAGGTTCAAATCCACTCGGTTACACAGGTATAAAGACACTATGGTAGTAAGTCATAATGGCCAGCATGAATGAATGAATGAATGAATGAATGAATGAATGAATGAATGAATGAATGAATGAATGAATGAATGAATGAATGAATGAATGAATGAATGAATGAATGACAACTTTATTTAACAGATTGCAGAATGGGTACAATACAGTACGGCTCAATACACACAATTGTTAATAAGGGGATGCAGACCTGAGAAAGACGTTTGTCTTGTTTCCATCAGGGTTCCCCATTTTCAATTCATATAGACATTTATGACATACACAACATACATGACATTTATGGCATAGGGACATATAGGTATTTAGTACTGATACATTTGTGACATAAACGGTATTCAAATATACAGTACTGTTACCCCTAGATCCTGACAGAGTATATACATATGATGGGTAGGGGACTGTACATTAGGAGGGGGTGGGTGGGTGGGAGAGAGATATACATACGGCGGGGAGGGAATATATACATGCGGTGGGGAGGAGACTGTCTATTAGGAGGTGGTGGGGGTTTTGGGCATTTACGGTGGCCAGTTTCGAATTGCAGCCTCCCGTAGGTGCTCTTTAAGAGCGGTTTTGAATGTTGGTAGGGATTCACATTCCTTTACAGCTTTGGGTAGGGCGTTCCACATTGATGTGGCATAATTGCGAAACGTATTTAATCCCTTGTTTTAGCCGAATCTGGGTTTAACATGATTTGTTGAGCTTCCTCTGGTGTAGTGGTTGTGGTATTCACTGACCTTTGGGAAGTATTTTGACATGTACATGGGTACCTTAGTCGTATAGTGTATCTTGTAGACCAGGCCCATTGCAAGTTGCTGTACTCTGTCGTCTACTCTAAGCCATCCTAGGTTGTCAAAGTGGGCAGGGGTGAGGTGGGTTCTGGGGGTAAGGTCAAGTAGTAGTCTGACCAGTTTGTTTTGTGATGTTTGTAATTTTGTTTTAAGCGCCTTTGAGGTGCTTTGGTACCATGAGGTGCACGCATAGTCGTAGTACCCTTGAATGAGTGCTTCTGCCAGAGTCTTCAGGGTATTCTTGTTTACGAGAGAGGAGAATCGGTACAAGAATCTAGTTCGTTGGTTGACTTTTTTATTACATTGGATGCCATTTTGTCACAGGAAATATTTGCCTCTAGGATGGAACCCAGGTAGGTAATTTCGTCTTTCCTTGTGACAATATTGTCACCCACTGCAACTGAGAAGCCGTCGGTCTTGCTGAGTTTGTTATTTGAACCGAAGAGAATGGACTCTGTTTTGCCCATGTGTAATGATAGTTTGTTATCAGCGAGCCATATGCAGAGTTTGCCTAGTTCCGAGCTGAGGGTTTTTTCAACCTGCAACTTGTTCTTGTCAGAGACCAGCAGGGCTGAGTCGTCCGCAAACAGGAACAAGTTGCAGTCACAGGCTGACGACATGTCATTTGCATAAATTAGGAAGAGTAGCGGTCCTAGTATGCTTCCTTGTGGAACACCACAGCTCACTGTGAGGGGGGGGGGATAGAGCAGCGTAACTAGTAAGAGAAGGTAAGGGACAGATGTACAGAAGTAGATATAGGATAATGCAAACTGATTCACATTATCCTCAAGATTACATTATTCAGGAGAATGGACTGTTGGGAGAACATTTCTATGATTATTGTGTGGTGATGGTGGTGGAGAGAGATAGAGAAAGAGAGAGCAAGAGAGATAGAGAGAGTGCATATTAGTAAAAGACCGCACAAAGGTTAGTATTGTTTTTTCTCCCACACACTGCCCAATCCAACCATGGACTGCATTTATATAATGTTTTTTTTCAAAGCACTTTACAACTTATGCCTCTCATTCACTCGTTCACTCACACATTCACACACCGACGGCGGAGGCGACCACGCAAGGTGCCAAGCTGCTCATCAGGAGCAGTTAGGGGTTAAGTGCCTTGCTCAAGGACACTTCGACACACTGCCCAGGAGAAGTGGGAATCAAACCGGGAACCTTCCGACTACCAGACGGTCGCTCTACCTCCTGAGTCACTGTCGCCCCTAAGAAACCATCATCCATCCACCCATCCATCCAACCATCCCTCCATCCATCCATCCATCCATCCATCCATCCATCCATCCATCCATCCATCCATCCATCCATCCATTCATCCATCCATCCATCCATCCATCCATCCATCCATCCATCCATCCATCCATCCATCCATCCATCCATCCATCCATCCATCCATCCATCCATCCATCCATCCATCCATCCATCCATCCATCCATCCATCCATCCATCCATCCATCCATCAATTCATCCATCCATCAATCCATCCATCCATCCATCCATCCATCAATTCGGATGATACACAACTGTACATATCTGCTGAACCAAATGATACAGTGATTAGCTCCATTACAGACTGCTTACTGGCAATAAATAAACGGATGAGTAAGAACTTCCTGAAACTAATCGAGAACAAAACTGAAATTCTAATTATCGGCCCCAAAACTAAAAAAGAAACGTCAATAAAGAACCTGGGAGGACTAACCCTTTGGATCAAATCTGAGGTCACTAGTCTCGGGGTTATCATAGATTCAGAACTGAACTTCAATTCTCATATTAGCAAAGTGACGAAAACGTCGTTCTTCCATCTCAGAAATATAGCAAAAGTACGACCATTTATTAATCAGAACGATGCTGAGAAGCTAATTCATGCATTCATATCTAGCCGGTTAGACTACTGTAATGCACTTTTCACAGGTCTCCCTAAGAAAACCACAGAGAGGCTTCAGCTAATCCAAAACTCTGCAGCCCGACAGCTAACTAGAACCAAAAGGAGAGAGCACATTAGTCCAGTCTTAGCTGCTTTACACTGGCTTCCTGTAACATTTAGAATTTACTTTAAGGTCCTTCTCCTTACATGCAAAGCTCTAAATGAACAGGGACCTAGCTACATCGCCAACACTCAAATAAATTACATGCCAGCAAGAACACTACGATCATCAGCTGCTGGACTACTAGAGGCTCCCAGAAACAGTCAAAAGAGGATCGGTAATGCAGCCTTTATCAACTATGCCCCAAAACTGTGGAACAAACTACCCCAAAACATCAGGGAAGCTAACTCGCTAGACATCTTCAAAATACAGCTTAAAACATATCTCTTTGCTCAGGCATTTCAATGAAACATCAGAGATATCCTGACACAAATTGTACTTACCTGCACTATTCTTACCCTGCCTACTTTTATACACTGCCTATCAAATTCATGTGTCGGTTCTATGCACTATTCTTACCCTACCTACTTTCATACACTTCCAATCAAATTCATATGTCGGTTCTATGATGTTAGAGCGATGCTCTGTTGTTGTGAGCGACGCACTGCTCTGTTGTTCTATAAGGTCATTTAGAACTGTACTTTGTAAAGAAACTCAAATGGACTGCTCTGTTGTATGTTAGAGCGACAGACTGCTCTGTTGTATGTTAGAGCGACGGACTGCTCTGTTGTATGTTAGAGCGACGGACTGCTCTGTTGTATGTTAGAGCGACGGACTGCTCTGTTGTATGTTAGAGCAATGCTCTGTTGTATGTTAGAACTTTGTAAAGAAACTCAAAGTGTTAAGAGCGATGCACTGCTCTGTTGTATGTTAGAGCGATTCTCTGTTGTATGTTAGAACTTTGTAAAGAAACTCAAAGTACTAAGAGCGATACACTGTCTGTTCTATTTTATTATTTTTAGCCTATTTTAAACTGAATCAAACCGCACTTTTTTACTCTATCTAATCTATTCTATTTTATTATTTGTATTACTGAATAACTGTGATTTGCCTTACCTTGCTACCTCTCTATCTCTTTGTATTTAAAAAAAAATTTATGCTCGCTTATGCCTGTATTTTTTACTGTTGTGAAGCACTTTGAACTGCAACTTCTGTATGAAAAGTGCTATACAAAAAAATAAAAAATAAAAAATGCATCCATCCATCCATCCATTGCATGTGTCCGGATGGCAGAATTCAGTACTGTATCTACAAAACCTTCTGTTTAATCATCTTCCATCTATTAATTTGCTTAGATTTTTCAGGTCTGGTCAATTTGAGCATGGTGTTATTCACAGTCAAAGATAAAAAAAAATTATTGATATGCTCATTTGGTTCATTACAATTTACTCAAAATAAAATGTCCGTTCAATTAATCACCACACAGATTGATTGAATGAAACTGTTATTAACAGATTGCAGAATGGGTACAATACAGTATGGCTCAATACACACAATTGTTAAGGGGATGCAGACCAGAGAAAGACTTTCGTCTTGTTTACATCAGGGTCCCCCATTTTCAATTCATAATGAATTGTAAGTAAGGGTGCAACTTGCACCGTGCAATCCATTCTTTGTGGATCTAGCCCACAGTATTTCTGACACTGGGAATACATTCCCTGAGATTCAAAAATGTCCCTAGAATCAGATACCAAGAACATGCAAATGGACCATATTAAAAGAAAAAGTCTGTAAATGTGTATTCTACATTCTTATGGAATGAATGAGATACAAAAAAAATATTATAAAGAAAATAAAAAAAATTGTAATAAATTTTGAGTACATTTTCATAACGCGATAATTTGCTGTGTAATTAATTAATCTAATTAAAGCGATAAACTGACGGCTGTCAAAATGAATGCTTTAACTTTGGAGATTAATTTAAATTATTTAAAGCATTAAAATAAATTAATCTAGATTAATCTATGGAGTGAAAAATCTTCAACGTTCTGAACTTTCAGCAGTATATTTGCTTGTTCGGATATAAGAAAGAGGTCTAGCTGAGGTTTTGTTGAACATTTGTATTTCACAGGAGAGAAACTGCTATTAAAATAGTCTTTGAATCTAAATATACTTTATTTGTGTTGATTTGACATTAATTCCATGATTTTACTCAAGTAAATATCTGTTACAAGCTTCGGTCTTAAATCGAGATTAATTACAGAAAATTGTGAGATTAAAGGCGGCTAAGTGGCGCAGTGGGCAAGGCGCTTGCCACTAACGAAGGAGATGCTGGGTTCGAGCCCAGCTCTCGGCGTTGCTTCCGGCTTGGCTGGTCGTTCATACTAATACAATTGGCAGTATTAGGGGGTGGGAAAGCCAGTGGGTGGGGATCGGACGTTGTGGACAGCGACTCCTACAGGTCGGTTGGTGCGCCTGTACAGCAGAATCAGGAAGCAACGGGGGCAGCGTGAGCCTCCCACGCGTTACTCCTCGCCACTGAGAGATCGCGCTGTGCAGGTGAAAAGATGCGACGGCTGCCTCCTCGTGTACCGGAGGGGACACGTGATGCAAGGCTTGGTCCACATTGCAGCCGACCAGTGGGAGGCATGGCCTAACAGCGTTCGAGACAGGGGAGGGGAGAATTGGATAATACGAAATTGGGATGGGAGAAAAATAGAAAATGGGGAGATTAATTAGTTAATTCTTTTTTATATATTGACAGCACTAATATATATTAAATTTTTTTTTAATTAAAAACGAAGGTTCGAACGTCCGTTCAAAAAAAACCATGACGAAGTTCGAAGCCCAAAAACAGGCTTCGGGGACAGCTCTGACGAGAGCACAAGTTGTTCTTGTGCAAATGTGCATAGTCCGGATAATCCAATATCATGATGAGAAGAAACTCACAATTTATAGTAAGTATAATGCACTGTTGTTGGAGCCATTCTGATGTGTTTTTGTACCTCTCTAGCCATCTTGAGGGTGGGGGGCGGGGACTTTTAGGTCTCAAGTGGCTTAATGAGCAGGTAGAGAAGGCTTGCAGCATGGTCAAATGTTTGGTTAATCTCTTAAACACTAGTTTATTTTCAGAAAATTTCATTAGCATGTTCTTGGTATCTAGGGACATCTATGGACCTCAGGGAATGTATTCACAGTGGGTCTCATTCCCCAACGAAGTTACGACCAGATTTCGGCCCATTTAAGACATATTAGGGCTGGGAGTGGGAGTCCCCAAACTTTCCTGAGATCTTATTTGATCGTGGCTGAGAGCAGATTTAAGAGTGCTGAGGAGCACACTTAAATATGCTCTCAGCCCACGATCAAATCTCATGATTGATTGACTAATTTAAAATGTTATTATAACTTGGCAGACTGTGTTCTCATAGTGATTCCTTCACGTCAACGCTACAGGCCTCCTTGGAATGAATTACTTGATCATAATTAAAGTAAATATGACAATATTTGTACGATAAGAAATTACGCATTTGATGTCGGAAAAATAAATAATATGGATTCATCTGATCACAGGGCAGCTGGATTAACCATTATCTGAACCAGCTATTTTGGACAAATGTATAATTACTTTAATTACTCAGATATTCAAACACAATTATGCAATTATTGTGAAATGATTGAAAATAATAATAATTTAATGCCTTCTGTGGAATTTGTATTTCTTATTTGTTACATATCTGTTTTAATGATTAATTATATACATTTGAAAGAATGCAGGTCAACATGCAATATATCCCATTGATTGGTATACAATGGGACAGACCTTTGTTTGATATAGCTATAAACCTGCATTCCTTTGAATATATCATTAATCAATTAAACTTATATTGAAATACAGTGGATAAATAAATAAATAAGAACTAAAGCTAATCGTGTGGAAATAGACTGCATTAATATTCCATAAGTCTTGTGTGCGCCAGTATAGCCTATGTGTCTAATGAATGAACAGTATATAGGCTTATATTATTCTAATTACTTGTTTCATTAGGATTTAGTAGATACTATATATATGCTCTGCCCTACGTACAGTATAAGTACAGTCTGTACAGGGCAGAGCATATAGTATCTACTAAATCCTAATGAAACAAGTCATTAATGGAATAATAAGCCTATACTGCGTTCATTCATTATGCGCGTAGGCTATACAGTACGTGTGTGTGTGTGTGTGTGTGTGTGTGTGTGTGTGTGTGTGTGTGTGTGTGTGTGTGTGTGTGTGTGTGTGTGTGTGTGTGCGCACGCACTGCGGCAGGTGCCCGAGCTGTACTATATGATGACAATACAATTAATCTAATCTAATTTCGATGGGTCGCAAAATGCTTCCGCATACATTTTCCCTCGGCTGCATCATTAGTTGCCTTATAAGGAGCTCTCAGAGGCGTTGTTTTGTATGCAAATTAGCTGAACGGGAATGCGCGTTCGTGGTTGAGACATGGTGCCATTCCCCAACGCAGATATCTCAGGTGCGAACGTTTGAGACACTTAAGACATATTACCAGCGTGTTAAGGACTCAGAGTGAACTTGTCATCGATTCTGTCTCAGTCGGTTCCAAGATAAGTCTTCCAAGAGAACTCTTTGGAAAATATTGGGGAATGAGACCCACTGTGCATTCGGACTGCATTTATACATCTCTTTTATCCAAAACGCTTTACAACGTATGTCTCTCATTTACTCACTCACTCACACATGCACACACCGACGGCGGACACAAGGTGCCGAATCGGGAGCAATTAGGGGTTAAGTGCCTCGCTCAAGGACACTTCGACACGCTGCCCGGGAGGAGCAGCGGGAATCAAACCGGGAACCTCCGGATTACCAGACAACCACTTTACCTCCCTCCCCACCGACGCCCCCTATGTGTCCTTGTTACCCAACGCACTCTCCCTTCCCTCCCCTCCGACGATCCCCTTCCTCCCTCGTTCGTCCCTCCCCCCCCCCCCCCCCCCCCCCCCAACGACTCCCTGTGCGCCCCTGCCGCATGTGACTGCACTGTAAACTAGTCTAAAATAGCTCTGCTACAAATGTGATTAGGAGGAGGGCTGGGGGGCGAAGCGGCGCATAGAAAATGAATCCCTATGGAATCCATATGTACATCGTCCTAATCTAATAAAAAGCTATTTCCTTTGTGTTTACAATGAGACCCAGTGTCACCCAGATACGCCCCGGCTGTAATGCAATACAACCATGTTGTCATTGAGGACGGCATCGGGATGCTTTTCAGATTAAATTACCCTTTATACAGCAGCATCGCCCTATTAAATGTACCGGCTTATAGTACAGTATGTAATATCTGCAACCCCTGAGTCATCAGAGTCAGGATTCCGGAAAACCTTGTGGCGAGCGAGTTGTGAGTGCGTTGACCTTTTTTTTTCTTTTTTTTTTTCATTTTTATAGCGGTATTAAAAGGGAAATACAACTTCAATGACGTTCCCGACAGTCGGGCTGAGGTCAGTACAATCGATATTTGTCAAGATCAACGTCTCCGTCTCCGTCTCGACACCCGCATGAGCGAGACACGTTTCCCCTTTCCTCTTCATGTGTGTGCTATAGCAGCAAAGTCAGCAATGTACATCTGGTGAACACACCAAGTCATAACTTTATTATTTATATAGCACCTTTCATACATGGATTGCAGCTCAAAGTGCTTCACAGCTTAATAGCATGAAATGAACATAGGCATGCGATTTGCATACAGTTGACAGAATAGAAGCAATGCATAGAGTGCAGACATAAGAATATGTTTAGAAAGACAATAAAAGGGGTGGCTAGGTGGTGCAGTGGGCACGGCGCTTACCACCAATGCAGGAGACGCTGGGTTCGAGCCCAGCTCTCCACATTGCTATCAGCTTGGCTGGTCGTTCATACTAATACAATTGGCAGTATTAGGGGGTGGGTAGCTGATGGGTGGGGATCGGACGTTGTGGACAGCGACTCCTACAGGTCGGTCGGTGCGCCTGCGCAGCAGAATCAGGAAGCGACGGGGGCGGCGTGCCCTCCAAGCGCAGACCCCCGACGCTGAGAGATTGCGCTGTGCAGGTGAAAAGATGCGACTGCTGCTTCCTCGAGTACCGAGGGGACACGTGATGTAAGGCTTAGTCCACATTGCAGCCGGCTTGTTGGAGGCATGGCCTAACAACGTTCGAGACAGGGGAGGGTAGAATTGGACAATACGAAAATTGGGGATGGGAGAAAAATAGAAAATGGGAGAAAAAGTAGATAAAAAAAAAGACAATAAAAGTAGTGCAATGCATAAAGTGCAGTCATAAGAATAGGCATAAAATAAGTACAGTGTTGCTCGAAAGCATCTGAAGTACAACAAAAAGTGGTGGAACGATTTCTATTTACACAACTTTCGTATACCCTCTGAAAAAGGCCCTATTTTCCCACAGCCCTATTTCCCCCATTTCTAAGACATGTTCCTCCCATCAAGATTAGGCGCTGTAGGGAGGGGTAGTGGTTACGTGACGTCATTGGTGTTTCCCGCGTGGTCCACCCTCCTAGAAATTGCAATGTATTTCCAATGACCCCTTTTCTAAATCGTCTCGTTTAAAACAAATGAAGCATGAACATTGGCACGGTGTACCTTTCTGTGTGTATTCATCCACAATCTATAGCTCAACATGAAAAAATTCGCAATTAATCGTAAAAGTAGCAAAATAACAATGTTTATGTTTTCGTTCACTGAGGAACTACACTTCACTCCGGCGCTGCTGACTGACGTCACCACAGCGTAGACTCCTGTCTGTATTAGGCGACAGCACTGAACGACAGGCGTTCTACTGGTAAGTGTAGTTCTTTTATTCCCCCATTCACACACACGACAGAGGCAACCATGCAGCCTGCTCATCGGGAGCAGTTAGGGGTTACAGTAAGTGTCAACAACAGGCTGCCAGGAGGAGAGGGCGACCGCTCTACCTCCTGAGCCCCTGTCTGTCGCCCCTTGACCTCCAGGGCGTGATCGTTTCATCCCACATCCTTTGCGCCGGGTCATTTTCCTGTGTGTCTTTTGGCAAAACCGTATATAACCCTGATTGCACAGCTAGCAAGTGGAAACAGCCGCTAGTGAACTGTCTCCTTCTGGTTTCATGAACGCCCCCACTTCCAACATGGGGCCGCAAGTCCTACAGCGATGTTGTATCATGTGTATAATGGAATCCATACACATACTGCACTCCATGTACCGAACAGTACGCTCCGGCGGTACTGTATGTAGTACAGTGTACATCATTTATGTATGTAATACATACAAGAAATCAAGAAGCAGCTAATGGCTACCAGAGAAGGGAAAGAGAGAGAGAGGGGGAGAGGAGGAGGGGTGGTTTAGGGGGAGTCAGGTAGAAGTTGACACCCCCTCATTTAGGCTAAAGTGAAGTATTGTAATTAGCTAGAGTGGCTACTGAGGGAACGGTGCTAACGACCACAACACTGACAAAGAGATTGGCGGTATTTCAAACAAGTGCCATGAATTAAGTGGATTAAGGGTAGAACTTTTGGGAATATTGATGTCAATTATAATCATAACACTGGCTTTTTTTCTTAAAGAGCCCATGTTATGGCCACTCCATAGTTTAATATTTACATTGTTGTGGTCTATTTGCAAACATTTGCATGATTTTATGGTCGGAAATCACCTAGTTGGAGCTGTACAGGGCGGTGCCACTCAGCAGTCAGGCTCATGCCAGGATCACACCGGCAGTAGAGCAGTAGTCTGGTTGTTCACACCAGCAGTAGAGCAGTAGCCTGGTTGTTCACACCAGCAGTAGAGCAGTAGCCTGGTTGTTCACACCAGCAGTAGAGCAGTAGCCTGGTTGTTCACACCAGCAGTAGAGCAGTGGTCTGGTTGTTCACACCAGCAGTAGAGCAGTAGCCTGGTTGGTCACACCAGCAGTAGAGCAGTAGTCTGGTTGTTCACACCAGCAGTAGAGCAGTAGTCTGGTTGTTCACACCAGCAGTAGAGCAGTAGTCTGGTTGTTCACACCAGCAGTAGAGCAGTAGTCTGGTTGTTCACACCAGCAGTAGAGCAGTAGCCTGGTTGTTCACACCAGCAGCAGAGCAGTAGCCTGGGTGTTCATACCAGCAGCAGAGCAGTAGTCTGGTTGTTCACACCAGCAGTAGAGCAGTAGTCTGGCTGTTCACACCAGCAGTAGAGCAGTAGCCTGGTTGTTCACACCAGCAGTAGAGCAGTAGTCTGGTTGTTCACACCAGCAGTAGAGCAGTAGCCTGGTTGTTCACACCAGCAGTAGAGCAGTAGCCTGGGTGTTCATACCAGCAGCAGAGCAGTAGTCTGGTTGTTCACACCAGCAGTAGAGCAGTAGTCTGGTTGTTCACACCAGCAGTAGAGCAGTAGCCTGGTTGTTCACACCAGCAGTAGAGCAGTAGTCTGGTTGGTCACACCAGCAGTAGAGCAGTAGCCTGGTTGTTCACACCAGCAGTAGAGCTGTAGCCTGGTTGTTAACACCAGCAGTAGAGCAGTAGCCTGGTTGTTCATACCAGCAGTAGAGCAGTAGTCTGGCTGTTCACACCAGCAGTAGAGCAGTAGCCTGGTTGTTAACACCAGCAGTAGAGCAGTAGCCTGGTTGTTCATACCAGCAGTAGAGCAGTAGTCTGGTTGTTCACACCAGCAGTAGAGCAGTAGCCTGGTTGTTCACACCAGCAGTAGAGCAGTAGTCTGGTTGTTCACACCAGCAGTAGAGCAGTTGCCTGGTTGTTCACACCAGCAGTAGAGCAGTAGTCTGGTTGTTCACACCAGCAGTAGAGCAGTAGCCTGGTTGTACACACCAGCAGTAGAGCAGTAGTCTGGTTGTTCACACCAGCTGTAGAGCAGTAGTCTGGTTGTTCACACCAGCAGTAGAGCAGTAGCCTGGTTGTACACACCAGCAGTAGAGCAGTAGCCTGGTTGTTCACACCAGCAGTAGAGCAGTAGTCTGGCTGTTCACACCAGCAGTAGTCTGGCTGTTCACACCAGCAGTAGTCTGGCTGTTCACACCAGCAGTAGAGCAGTAGCCTGGTTGTTCATACCAGCAGTAGAGCAGTAGTCTGGCTGTTCACACCAGCAGTAGAGCAGTAGCCTGGCTGTTCACACCAGCAGTAGAGCAGTAGCCTGGTTGTTCACACCAGCAGTAGAGCAGTAGCCTGGTTGTTCATACCAGCAGTAGAGCAGTAGTCTGGCTGTTCACACCAGCAGTAGAGCAGTAGCCTGGCTGTTCCCACCAGCAGTAGAACAGTAGCCTTGTTGTTCACACCAGCAGTAGAGCAGTAGCCTGGTTGTTCACACCAGCAGTAGAGCAGTAGCCTGGTTGTTCACACCAGCAGTAGAGCAGTGTAGCCTGGTTGTTCACACCAGCAGTAGAGCAGTAGTCTGGTTGTTCACACCAGCAGTAGAGCAGTAGCCTGGTTGTTCACACCAGCAGTAGAGCAGTAGTCTGGTTGTTCACACCAGCAGTAGAGCAGTAGTCTGGTTGTTCACACCAGCAGTAGAGCAGTAGCCTGGTTGTTCACACCAGCAGTAGAGCAGTAGCCTGGCTGTTCACACCAGCAGTAGAGCAGTAGCCTGGTTGTTCACACCAGCAGTAGAGCAGTAGTCTGGTTGTTAACACCAGCAGTAGAGCAGTAGTCTGGTTGTTCACACCAGCAGTAGAGCAGTAGCCTGGTTGTTCACACCAGCAGTAGAGCAGTAGTCTGGTTGTTCACACCAGCAGTAGAGCAGTAGTCTGGTTGTTCACACCAGCAGTAGAGCAGTAGTCTGGTTGTTCACACCAGCAGTAGAGCAGTAGCCTGGTTGTTCACACCAGCAGTAGAGCAGTAGTCTGGTTGTTCACACCAGCAGTAGAGCAGTAGTCTGGTTGTTCACACCAGCAGTAGAGCAGTAGTCTGGTTGTTCACAGCAGCAGTAGAGCAGTAGTCTGGTTGTTCACACCAGCAGTAGAGCAGTAGTCTGGTTGTTCACACCAGCAGTAGAGCAGTAGCCTGGTTGTTCACACCAGCAGTAGAGCAGTAGCCTGGTTGTTCACACCAGCAGTAGAGCAGTAGCCTGGCTGTTCACACCAGCAGTAGAGCAGTAGCCTGGTTGTTCACACCAGCAGTAGAGCAGTAGCCTGGTTGTTCACACCAGCAGTAGAGCAGTGGCCTGGTTGTTCACACCAGCAGTAGAGCAGTAGTCTGGTTGTTAACACCAGCAGTAGAGCAGTAGTCTGGTTGTTCACACCAGCAGTAGAGCAGTAGCCTGGTTGTTCACACCAGCAGTAGAGCAGTAGTCTGGTTGTTCACACCAGCAGTAGAGCAGTAGCCTGGTTGTTCACACCAGCAGTAGAGCAGTAGTCTGGTTGTTCACACCAGCAGTAGAGCAGTAGTCTGGTTGTTCACACCAGCAGTAGAGCAGTAGTCTGGTTGTTCACACCAGCAGTAGAGCAGTAGCCTGGTTGTTCACACCAGCAGTAGAGCAGTAGTCTGGTTGTTCACACCAGCAGTATAGCAGTAGCCTGGTTGTTCACACCAGCAGTAGAGCAGTAGCCTGGTTGTTCACACCAGCAGTAGAGCAGTAGTCTGGTTGTTCACACCAGCAGTAGAGCAGTAGCCTGGTTGTTCACACCAGCAGTAGAG
The DNA here is from genome assembly GCF_963971535.1 of Notolepis coatsorum. Classification (NCBI taxonomy): domain Eukaryota; kingdom Metazoa; phylum Chordata; class Actinopteri; order Aulopiformes; family Paralepididae; genus Notolepis; species Notolepis coatsorum. The sequence continues at coordinate 56,271 of NW_028172137.1, forward strand.
CAGTGTAGCCTGGTTGTTCACACCAGCAGTAGAGCAGTAGTCTGGTTGTTCACACCAGCAGTAGAGCAGTAGTCTGGTTGTTCACACCAGCAGTAGAGCAGTAGTCTGGTTGTTCACACCAGCAGTAGAGCAGTAGTCTGGTTGTTCACACCAGCAGTAGAGCAGTGTAGCCTGGTTGTTCACACCAGCAGTAGAGCAGTAGCCTGGTTGTTCACACCAGCAGTAGAGCAGTAGTCTGGTTGTTCACACCAGCAGTAGAGCAGTAGCCTGGTTGTTCACACCAGCAGTAGAGCAGTAGCCTGGTTGTTCACACCAGCAGTAGAGCAGTGTAGCCTGGTTGTTCACACCAGCAGTAGAGCAGTAGCCTGGTTGTTCACACCAGCAGTAGAGCAGTAGCCTGGTTGTTCACACCAGCAGTAGAGCAGTATCCTGGTTGTTCACACCAGCAGTAGAGCAGTGTAGCCTGGTTGTTCACACCAGCAGTAGAGCAGTAGCCTGGTTGTTCACACCAGCAGTAGAGCAGTAGTCTGGTTGTTCACACCAGCAGTAGAGCAGTGTAGCCTGGTTGTTCACACCAGCAGTAGAGCAGTAGCCTGGTTGTTCACACCAGCAGTAGAGCAGTAGCCTGGTTGTTCACACCAGCAGTAGAGCAGTAGTCTGGTTGTTCACACCAGCAGTAGAGCAGTAGTCTGGTTGTTCACACCAGCAGTAGAGCAGTAGCCTGGTTGTTCACACCAGCAGTAGAGCAGTAGTCTGGTTGTTCACACCAGCAGTAGAGCAGTAGCCTGGTTGTTCACACCAGCAGTAGAGCAGTAGCCTGGTTGTTCACACCAGCAGTAGAGCAGTAGTCTGGTTGTTCACACCAGCAGTAGAGCAGTAGCCTGGTTGTTCACACCAGCAGTAGAGCAGTAGCCTGGTTGTTCACACCAGCAGTAGAGCAGTAGTCTGGTTGTTCACACCAGCAGTAGAGCAGTAGTCTGGCTGTTCACACCAGCAGTAGAGCAGTAGCCTGGCTGTTCACACCAGCAGTAGAGCAGTAGCCTGGTTGTTCACACCAGCAGTAGAGCAGTAGTCTGGTTGTTCACACCAGCAGTAGAGCAGTAGTCTGGTTGTTCACACCAGCAGTAGAGCAGTGTAGCCTGGTTGTTCACACCAGCAGTAGAGCAGTAGTCTGGTTGTTCACACCAGCAGTAGAGCAGTAGTCTGGTTGTTCACACCAGCAGTAGAGCAGTAGTCTGGTTGTTCACACCAGCAGTAGAGCAGTGTAGCCTGGTTGTTCACACCCGCAGTAGAGCAGTAGCCTGGTTGTTCACACCAGCAGTAGAGCAGTAGTCTGGTTGTTCACACCAGCAGTAGAGCAGTAGTCTGGTTGTTCACACCAGCAGTAGAGCAGTAGTCTGGTTGTTCACACCAGCAGTAGAGCAGTAGTCTGGTTGTTCACACCAGCAGCAGACCAATAGTCTGGTTGTTCACACCAGCAGTAGAGCAGTAGTCTGGTTGTTCACACCAGCAGTAGAGCAGTAGTCTGGCTGTTCACACCAGCAGTAGAGCAGTAGTCTGGTTGTTCACACCAGCAGTAGAGCAGTAGCCTGGTTGTTCACACCAGCAGTAGAGCAGTAGTCTGGTTGTTCACACCAGCAGTAGAGCAGTAGCCTGGTTGTTCACACCAGCAGTAGAGCAGTAGCCTGGTTGTTCACACCAGCAGTAGAGCAGTAGTCTGGTTGTTCACACCAGCAGTAGAGCAGTGTAGCCTGGTTGTTCACACCAGCAGTAGAGCAGTAGTCTGGTTGTTCACACCAGCAGTAGAGCAGTAGTCTGGTTGTTCACACCAGCAGTAGAGCAGTAGTCTGGTTGTTCACACCAGCAGTAGAGCAGTAGTCTGGTTGTTCACACCAGCAGTAGAGCAGTAGTCTGGCTGTTCACACCAGCAGTAGAGCAGTAGCCTGGTTGTTCACACCAGCAGTAGAGCAGTAGCCTGGTTGTTCACACCAGCAGTAGAGCAGTAGTCTGGTTGTTCACACCAGCAGTAGAGCAGTAGTCTGGGTGTTCACACCAGCAGTAGAGCAGTAGTCTGGTTGTTCACACCAGCAGTAGAGCAGTAGCCTGGTTGTTCACACCAGCAGTAGAGCAGTAGTCTGGTTGTTCACACCAGCAGTAGAGCAGTAGCCTGGTTGTTCACACCAGCAGTAGAGCAGTAGCCTGGTTGTTCACACCAGCAGTAGAGCAGTAGTCTGGTTGTTCACACCAGCAGTAGAGCAGTGTAGCCTGGTTGTTCACACCAGCAGTAGAGCAGTAGTCTGGTTGTTCACACCAGCAGTAGAGCAGTAGTCTGGTTGTTCACACCAGCAGTAGAGCAGTAGTCTGGTTGTTCACACCAGCAGTAGAGCAGTAGTCTGGCTGTTCACACCAGCAGTAGAGCAGTAGTCTGGTTGTTCACACCAGCAGTAGAGCAGTAGCCTGGTTGTTCACACCAGCAGTAGAGCAGTAGCCTGGTTGTTCACACCAGCAGTAGAGCAGTAGTCTGGTTGTTCACACCAGCAGTAGAGCAGTGGCCTGGTTGTTCACACCAGCAGCAGAGCAGTAGCCTGGTTGTTCACACCAGCAGTAGAGCAGTAGTCTGGTTGTTCACACCAGCAGTAGAGCAGTAGTCTGGTTGTTCACACCAGCAGTAGAGCAGTGTAGCCTGGTTGTTCACACCAGCAGTAGAGCAGTAGTCTGGTTGTTCACACCAGCAGTAGAGCAGTAGTCTGGTTGTTCACACCAGCAGTAGAGCAGTAGTCTGGTTGTTCACACCAGCAGTAGAGCAGTGTAGCCTGGTTGTTCACACCCGCAGTAGAGCAGTAGCCTGGTTGTTCACACCAGCAGTAGAGCAGTAGTCTGGTTGTTCACACCAGCAGTAGAGCAGTAGTCTGGTTGTTCACACCAGCAGTAGAGCAGTAGTCTGGTTGTTCACACCAGCAGTAGAGCAGTAGTCTGGTTGTTCACACCAGCAGCAGAGCAATAGTCTGGTTGTTCACACCAGCAGTAGAGCAGTAGTCTGGTTGTTCACACCAGCAGTAGAGCAGTAGTCTGGCTGTTCACACCAGCAGTAGAGCAGTAGTCTGGTTGTTCACACCAGCAGTAGAGCAGTAGCCTGGTTGTTCACACCAGCAGTAGAGCAGTAGTCTGGTTGTTCACACCAGCAGTAGAGCAGTAGCCTGGTTGTTCACACCAGCAGTAGAGCAGTAGCCTGGTTGTTCACACCAGCAGTAGAGCAGTAGTCTGGTTGTTCACACCAGCAGTAGAGCAGTGTAGCCTGGTTGTTCACACCAGCAGTAGAGCAGTAGTCTGGTTGTTCACACCAGCAGTAGAGCAGTAGTCTGGTTGTTCACACCAGCAGTAGAGCAGTAGCCTGGTTGTTCACACCAGCAGCAGAGCAGTAGCCTGGGTGTTCATACCAGCAGCAGAGCAGTAGTCTGGTTGTTCACACCAGCAGTAGAGCAGTAGTCTGGCTGTTCACACCAGCAGTAGAGCAGTAGCCTGGTTGTTCACACCAGCAGTAGAGCAGTAGTCTTGTTGTTCACACCAGCAGTAGAGCAGTAGCCTGGTTGTTCACACCAGCAGCAGAGCAGTAGCCTGGGTGTTCATACCAGCAGCAGAGCAGTAGTCTGGTTGTTCACACCAGCAGTAGAGCAGTAGTCTGGTTGTTCACACCAGCAGTAGAGCAGTAGCCTGGTTGTTCACACCAGCAGTAGAGCAGTAGTCTGGTTGGTCACACCAGCAGTAGAGCAGTAGCCTGGTTGTTCACACCAGCAGTAGAGCTGTAGCCTGGTTGTTAACACCAGCAGTAGAGCAGTAGCCTGGTTGTTCATACCAGCAGTAGAGCAGTAGTCTGGCTGTTCACACCAGCAGTAGAGCAGTAGCCTGGTTGTTAACACCAGCAGTAGAGCAGTAGCCTGGTTGTTCATACCAGCAGTAGAGCAGTAGTCTGGTTGTTCACACCAGCAGTAGAGCAGTAGCCTGGTTGTTCACACCAGCAGTAGAGCAGTAGTCTGGTTGTTCACACCAGCAGTAGAGCAGTTGCCTGGTTGTTCACACCAGCAGTAGAGCAGTAGTCTGGTTGTTCACACCAGCAGTAGAGCAGTAGCCTGGTTGTACACACCAGCAGTAGAGCAGTAGTCTGGTTGTTCACACCAGCTGTAGAGCAGTAGTCTGGTTGTTCACACCAGCAGTAGAGCAGTAGCCTGGTTGTACACACCAGCAGTAGAGCAGTAGCCTGGTTGTTCACACCAGCAGTAGAGCAGTAGTCTGGCTGTTCACACCAGCAGTAGTCTGGCTGTTCACACCAGCAGTAGTCTGGCTGTTCACACCAGCAGTAGAGCAGTAGCCTGGTTGTTCATACCAGCAGTAGAGCAGTAGTCTGGCTGTTCACACCAGCAGTAGAGCAGTAGCCTGGCTGTTCACACCAGCAGTAGAGCAGTAGCCTGGTTGTTCACACCAGCAGTAGAGCAGTAGCCTGGTTGTTCATACCAGCAGTAGAGCAGTAGTCTGGCTGTTCACACCAGCAGTAGAGCAGTAGCCTGGCTGTTCCCACCAGCAGTAGAACAGTAGCCTTGTTGTTCACACCAGCAGTAGAGCAGTAGCCTGGTTGTTCACACCAGCAGTAGAGCAGTAGCCTGGTTGTTCACACCAGCAGTAGAGCAGTGTAGCCTGGTTGTTCACACCAGCAGTAGAGCAGTAGTCTGGTTGTTCACACCAGCAGTAGAGCAGTAGCCTGGTTGTTCACACCAGCAGTAGAGCAGTAGTCTGGTTGTTCACACCAGCAGTAGAGCAGTAGTCTGGTTGTTCACACCAGCAGTAGAGCAGTAGCCTGGTTGTTCACACCAGCAGTAGAGCAGTAGCCTGGCTGTTCACACCAGCAGTAGAGCAGTAGCCTGGTTGTTCACACCAGCAGTAGAGCAGTAGTCTGGTTGTTAACACCAGCAGTAGAGCAGTAGTCTGGTTGTTCACACCAGCAGTAGAGCAGTAGCCTGGTTGTTCACACCAGCAGTAGAGCAGTAGTCTGGTTGTTCACACCAGCAGTAGAGCAGTAGTCTGGTTGTTCACACCAGCAGTAGAGCAGTAGTCTGGTTGTTCACACCAGCAGTAGATCAGTAGCCTGGTTGTTCACACCAGCAGTAGAGCAGTAGTCTGGTTGTTCACACCAGCAGTAGAGCAGTAGTCTGGTTGTTCACACCAGCAGTAGAGCAGTAGTCTGGTTGTTCACACCAGCAGTAGAGCAGTAGTCTGGTTGTTCACACCAGCAGTAGAGCAGTAGTCTGGTTGTTCACACCAGCAGTAGAGCAGTAGCCTGGTTGTTCACACCAGCAGTAGAGCAGTAGCCTGGTTGTTCACACCAGCAGTAGAGCAGTGTAGCCTGGTTGTTCACACCAGCAGTAGAGCAGTAGTCTGGTTGTTCACACCAGCAGTAGAGCAGTAGCCTGGTTGTTCACACCAGCAGTAGAGCAGTAGTCTGGTTGTTCACACCAGCAGTAGAGCAGTAGTCTGGTTGTTCACACCAGCAGTAGAGCAGTAGCCTGGTTGTTCACACCAGCAGTAGAGCAGTAGCCTGGCTGTTCACACCAGCAGTAGAGCAGTAGCTTGGTTGTTCACACCAGCAGTAGAGCAGTAGCCTGGTTGTTCACACCAGCAGTAGAGCAGTGGCCTGGTTGTTCACACCAGCAGTAGAGCAGTAGTCTGGTTGTTAACACCAGCAGTAGAGCAGTAGCCTGGTTGTTCACACCAGCAGTAGAGCAGTAGTCTGGTTGTTCACACCAGCAGTAGAGCAGTAGTCTGGTTGTTCACACCAGCAGTAGAGCAGTAGTCTGGTTGTTCACAGCAGCAGTAGAGCAGTAGTCTGGTTGTTCACACCAGCAGTAGAGCAGTAGTCTGGTTGTTCACACCAGCAGTAGAGCAGTAGCCTGGTTGTTCACACCAGCAGTAGAGCAGTAGCCTGGTTGTTCACACCAGCAGTAGAGCAGTAGCCTGGCTGTTCACACCAGCAGTAGAGCAGTAGCCTGGTTGTTCACACCAGCAGTAGAGCAGTAGCCTGGTTGTTCACACCAGCAGTAGAGCAGTGGCCTGGTTGTTCACACCAGCAGTAGAGCAGTAGTCTGGTTGTTAACACCAGCAGTAGAGCAGTAGTCTGGTTGTTCACACCAGCAGTAGAGCAGTAGCCTGGTTGTTCACACCAGCAGTAGAGCAGTAGTCTGGTTGTTCACACCAGCAGTAGAGCAGTAGCCTGGTTGTTCACACCAGCAGTAGAGCAGTAGTCTGGTTGTTCACACCAGCAGTAGAGCAGTAGTCTGGTTGTTCACACCAGCAGTAGAGCAGTAGTCTGGTTGTTCACACCAGCAGTAGAGCAGTAGCCTGGTTGTTCACACCAGCAGTAGAGCAGTAGTCTGGTTGTTCACACCAGCAGTAGAGCAGTAGCCTGGTTGTTCACACCAGCAGTAGAGCAGTAGCCTGGTTGTTCACACCAGCAGTAGAGCAGTAGTCTGGTTGTTCACACCAGCAGTAGAGCAGTAGCCTGGTTGTTCACACCAGCAGTAGAGCAGTGTAGCCTGGTTGTTCACACCAGCAGTAGAGCAGTAGTCTGGTTGTTCACACCAGCAGTAGAGCAGTAGTCTGGTTGTTCACACCAGCAGTAGAGCAGTAGTCTGGTTGTTCACACCAGCAGTAGAGCAGTAGTCTGGTTGTTCACACCAGCAGTAGAGCAGTGTAGCCTGGTTGTTCACACCAGCAGTAGAGCAGTAGCCTGGTTGTTCACACCAGCAGTAGAGCAGTAGTCTGGTTGTTCACACCAGCAGTAGAGCAGTAGCCTGGTTGTTCACACCAGCAGTAGATCAGTAGCCTGGTTGTTCACACCAGCAGTAGAGCAGTGTAGCCTGGTTGTTCACACCAGCAGTAGAGCAGTAGCCTGGTTGTTCACACCAGCAGTAGAGCAGTAGCCTGGTTGTTCACACCAGCAGTAGAGCAGTATCCTGGTTGTTCACACCAGCAGTAGAGCAGTGTAGCCTGGTTGTTCACACCAGCAGTAGAGCAGTAGCCTGGTTGTTCACACCAGCAGTAGAGCAGTAGTCTGGTTGTTCACACCAGCAGTAGAGCAGTGTAGCCTGGTTGTTCACACCAGCAGTAGAGCAGTAGCCTGGTTGTTCACACCAGCAGTAGAGCAGTAGCCTGGTTGTTCACACCAGCAGTAGAGCAGTAGTCTGGTTGTTCACACCAGCAGTAGAGCAGTAGTCTGGTTGTTCACACCAGCAGTAGAGCAGTAGCCTGGTTGTTCACACCAGCAGTAGAGCAGTAGTCTGGTTGTTCACACCAGCAGTAGAGCAGTAGCCTGGTTGTTCACACCAGCAGTAGAGCAGTAGCCTGGTTGTTCACACCAGCAGTAGAGCAGTAGTCTGGTTGTTCACACCAGCAGTAGAGCAGTAGCCTGGTTGTTCACACCAGCAGTAGAGCAGTAGCCTGGTTGTTCACACCAGCAGTAGAGCAGTAGTCTGGTTGTTCACACCAGCAGTAGAGCAGTAGTCTGGCTGTTCACACCAGCAGTAGAGCAGTAGCCTGGCTGTTCACACCAGCAGTAGAGCAGTAGCCTGGTTGTTCACACCAGCAGTAGAGCAGTAGTCTGGTTGTTCACACCAGCAGTAGAGCAGTAGTCTGGTTGTTCACACCAGCAGTAGAGCAGTGTAGCCTGGTTGTTCACACCAGCAGTAGAGCAGTAGTCTGGTTGTTCACACCAGCAGTAGAGCAGTAGTCTGGTTGTTCACACCAGCAGTAGAGCAGTAGTCTGGTTGTTCACACCAGCAGTAGAGCAGTGTAGCCTGGTTGTTCACACCCGCAGTAGAGCAGTAGCCTGGTTGTTCACACCAGCAGTAGAGCAGTAGTCTGGTTGTTCACACCAGCAGTAGAGCAGTAGTCTGGTTGTTCACACCAGCAGTAGAGCAGTAGTCTGGTTGTTCACACCAGCAGTAGAGCAGTAGTCTGGTTGTTCACACCAGCAGCAGACCAATAGTCTGGTTGTTCACACCAGCAGTAGAGCAGTAGTCTGGTTGTTCACACCAGCAGTAGAGCAGTAGTCTGGCTGTTCACACCAGCAGTAGAGCAGTAGTCTGGTTGTTCACACCAGCAGTAGAGCAGTAGCCTGGTTGTTCACACCAGCAGTAGAGCAGTAGTCTGGTTGTTCACACCAGCAGTAGAGCAGTAGCCTGGTTGTTCACACCAGCAGTAGAGCAGTAGCCTGGTTGTTCACACCAGCAGTAGAGCAGTAGTCTGGTTGTTCACACCAGCAGTAGAGCAGTGTAGCCTGGTTGTTCACACCAGCAGTAGAGCAGTAGTCTGGTTGTTCACACCAGCAGTAGAGCAGTAGTCTGGTTGTTCACACCAGCAGTAGAGCAGTAGTCTGGTTGTTCACACCAGCAGTAGAGCAGTAGTCTGGTTGTTCACACCAGCAGTAGAGCAGTAGTCTGGCTGTTCACACCAGCAGTAGAGCAGTAGCCTGGTTGTTCACACCAGCAGTAGAGCAGTAGCCTGGTTGTTCACACCAGCAGTAGAGCAGTAGTCTGGTTGTTCACACCAGCAGTAGAGCAGTAGTCTGGGTGTTCACACCAGCAGTAGAGCAGTAGTCTGGTTGTTCACACCAGCAGTAGAGCAGTAGCCTGGTTGTTCACACCAGCAGTAGAGCAGTAGTCTGGTTGTTCACACCAGCAGTAGAGCAGTAGCCTGGTTGTTCACACCAGCAGTAGAGCAGTAGCCTGGTTGTTCACACCAGCAGTAGAGCAGTAGTCTGGTTGTTCACACCAGCAGTAGAGCAGTGTAGCCTGGTTGTTCACACCAGCAGTAGAGCAGTAGTCTGGTTGTTCACACCAGCAGTAGAGCAGTAGTCTGGTTGTTCACACCAGCAGTAGAGCAGTAGTCTGGTTGTTCACACCAGCAGTAGAGCAGTAGTCTGGCTGTTCACACCAGCAGTAGAGCAGTAGTCTGGTTGTTCACACCAGCAGTAGAGCAGTAGCCTGGTTGTTCACACCAGCAGTAGAGCAGTAGCCTGGTTGTTCACACCAGCAGTAGAGCAGTAGTCTGGTTGTTCACATCAGCAGTAGAGCAGTGGCCTGGTTGTTCACACCAGCAGCAGAGCAGTAGCCTGGTTGTTCACACCAGCAGTAGAGCAGTAGTCTGGTTGTTCACACCAGCAGTAGAGCAGTAGTCTGGTTGTTCACACCAGCAGTAGAGCAGTGTAGCCTGGTTGTTCACACCAGCAGTAGAGCAGTAGTCTGGTTGTTCACACCAGCAGTAGAGCAGTAGTCTGGTTGTTCACACCAGCAGTAGAGCAGTAGTCTGGTTGTTCACACCAGCAGTAGAGCAGTGTAGCCTGGTTGTTCACACCCGCAGTAGAGCAGTAGCCTGGTTGTTCACACCAGCAGTAGAGCAGTAGTCTGGTTGTTCACACCAGCAGTAGAGCAGTAGTCTGGTTGTTCACACCAGCAGTAGAGCAGTAGTCTGGTTGTTCACACCAGCAGTAGAGCAGTAGTCTGGTTGTTCACACCAGCAGCAGAGCAATAGTCTGGTTGTTCACACCAGCAGTAGAGCAGTAGTCTGGTTGTTCACACCAGCAGTAGAGCAGTAGTCTGGCTGTTCACACCAGCAGTAGAGCAGTAGTCTGGTTGTTCACACCAGCAGTAGAGCAGTAGCCTGGTTGTTCACACCAGCAGTAGAGCAGTAGTCTGGTTGTTCACACCAGCAGTAGAGCAGTAGCCTGGTTGTTCACACCAGCAGTAGAGCAGTAGCCTGGTTGTTCACACCAGCAGTAGAGCAGTAGTCTGGTTGTTCACACCAGCAGTAGAGCAGTGTAGCCTGGTTGTTCACACCAGCAGTAGAGCAGTAGTCTGGTTGTTCACACCAGCAGTAGAGCAGTAGTCTGGTTGTTCACACCAGCAGTAGAGCAGTAGCCTGGTTGTTCACACCAGCAGCAGAGCAGTAGCCTGGGTGTTCATACCAGCAGCAGAGCAGTAGTCTGGTTGTTCACACCAGCAGTAGAGCAGTAGTCTGGCTGTTCACACCAGCAGTAGAGCAGTAGCCTGGTTGTTCACACCAGCAGTAGAGCAGTAGTCTTGTTGTTCACACCAGCAGTAGAGCAGTAGCCTGGTTGTTCACACCAGCAGCAGAGCAGTAGCCTGGGTGTTCATACCAGCAGCAGAGCAGTAGTCTGGTTGTTCACACCAGCAGTAGAGCAGTAGTCTGGTTGTTCACACCAGCAGTAGAGCAGTAGCCTGGTTGTTCACACCAGCAGTAGAGCAGTAGTCTGGTTGGTCACACCAGCAGTAGAGCAGTAGCCTGGTTGTTCACACCAGCAGTAGAGCTGTAGCCTGGTTGTTAACACCAGCAGTAGAGCAGTAGCCTGGTTGTTCATACCAGCAGTAGAGCAGTAGTCTGGCTGTTCACACCAGCAGTAGAGCAGTAGCCTGGTTGTTAACACCAGCAGTAGAGCAGTAGCCTGGTTGTTCATACCAGCAGTAGAGCAGTAGTCTGGTTGTTCACACCAGCAGTAGAGCAGTAGCCTGGTTGTTCACACCAGCAGTAGAGCAGTAGTCTGGTTGTTCACACCAGCAGTAGAGCAGTTGCCTGGTTGTTCACACCAGCAGTAGAGCAGTAGTCTGGTTGTTCACACCAGCAGTAGAGCAGTAGCCTGGTTGTACACACCAGCAGTAGAGCAGTAGTCTGGTTGTTCACACCAGCTGTAGAGCAGTAGTCTGGTTGTTCACACCAGCAGTAGAGCAGTAGCCTGGTTGTACACACCAGCAGTAGAGCAGTAGCCTGGTTGTTCACACCAGCAGTAGAGCAGTAGTCTGGCTGTTCACACCAGCAGTAGTCTGGCTGTTCACACCAGCAGTAGTCTGGCTGTTCACACCAGCAGTAGAGCAGTAGCCTGGTTGTTCATACCAGCAGTAGAGCAGTAGTCTGGCTGTTCACACCAGCAGTAGAGCAGTAGCCTGGCTGTTCACACCAGCAGTAGAGCAGTAGCCTGGTTGTTCACACCAGCAGTAGAGCAGTAGCCTGGTTGTTCATACCAGCAGTAGAGCAGTAGTCTGGCTGTTCACACCAGCAGTAGAGCAGTAGCCTGGCTGTTCCCACCAGCAGTAGAACAGTAGCCTTGTTGTTCACACCAGCAGTAGAGCAGTAGCCTGGTTGTTCACACCAGCAGTAGAGCAGTAGCCTGGTTGTTCACACCAGCAGTAGAGCAGTGTAGCCTGGTTGTTCACACCAGCAGTAGAGCAGTAGTCTGGTTGTTCACACCAGCAGTAGAGCAGTAGCCTGGTTGTTCACACCAGCAGTAGAGCAGTAGTCTGGTTGTTCACACCAGCAGTAGAGCAGTAGTCTGGTTGTTCACACCAGCAGTAGAGCAGTAGCCTGGTTGTTCACACCAGCAGTAGAGCAGTAGCCTGGCTGTTCACACCAGCAGTAGAGCAGTAGCCTGGTTGTTCACACCAGCAGTAGAGCAGTAGTCTGGTTGTTAACACCAGCAGTAGAGCAGTAGTCTGGTTGTTCACACCAGCAGTAGAGCAGTAGCCTGGTTGTTCACACCAGCAGTAGAGCAGTAGTCTGGTTGTTCACACCAGCAGTAGAGCAGTAGTCTGGTTGTTCACACCAGCAGTAGAGCAGTAGTCTGGTTGTTCACACCAGCAGTAGATCAGTAGCCTGGTTGTTCACACCAGCAGTAGAGCAGTAGTCTGGTTGTTCACACCAGCAGTAGAGCAGTAGTCTGGTTGTTCACACCAGCAGTAGAGCAGTAGTCTGGTTGTTCACACCAGCAGTAGAGCAGTAGTCTGGTTGTTCACACCAGCAGTAGAGCAGTAGTCTGGTTGTTCACACCAGCAGTAGAGCAGTAGCCTGGTTGTTCACACCAGCAGTAGAGCAGTAGCCTGGTTGTTCACACCAGCAGTAGAGCAGTGTAGCCTGGTTGTTCACACCAGCAGTAGAGCAGTAGTCTGGTTGTTCACACCAGCAGTAGAGCAGTAGCCTGGTTGTTCACACCAGCAGTAGAGCAGTAGCCTGGTTGTTCACACCAGCAGTAGAGCAGTAGTCTGGTTGTTCACACCAGCAGTAGAGCAGTAGTCTGGTTGTTCACACCAGCAGTAGAGCAGTAGCCTGGTTGTTCACACCAGCAGTAGAGCAGTAGCCTGGCTGTTCACACCAGCAGTAGAGCAGTAGCTTGGTTGTTCACACCAGCAGTAGAGCAGTAGCCTGGTTGTTCACACCAGCAGTAGAGCAGTGGCCTGGTTGTTCACACCAGCAGTAGAGCAGTAGTCTGGTTGTTAACACCAGCAGTAGAGCAGTAGTCTGGTTGTTCACACCAGCAGTAGAGCAGTAGCCTGGTTGTTCACACCAGCAGTAGAGCAGTAGTCTGGTTGTTCACACCAGCAGTAGAGCAGTAGCCTGGTTGTTCACACCAGCAGTAGAGCAGTAGTCTGGTTGTTCACACCAGCAGTAGAGCAGTAGTCTGGTTGTTCACACCAGCAGTAGAGCAGTAGTCTGGTTGTTCACACCAGCAGTAGAGCAGTAGCCTGGTTGTTCACACCAGCAGTAGAGCAGTAGTCTGGTTGTTCACACCAGCAGTAGAGCAGTAGCCTGGTTGTTCACACCAGCAGTAGAGCAGTAGCCTGGTTGTTCACACCAGCAGTAGAGCAGTAGTCTGGTTGTTCACACCAGCAGTAGAGCAGTAGCCTGGTTGTTCACACCAGCAGTAGAGCAGTGTAGCCTGGTTGTTCACACCAGCAGTAGAGCAGTAGTCTGGTTGTTCACACCAGCAGTAGAGCAGTAGTCTGGTTGTTCACACCAGCAGTAGAGCAGTAGTCTGGTTGTTCACACCAGCAGTAGAGCAGTAGTCTGGTTGTTCACACCAGCAGTAGAGCAGTGTAGCCTGGTTGTTCACACCAGCAGTAGAGCAGTAGCCTGGTTGTTCACACCAGCAGTAGAGCAGTAGTCTGGTTGTTCACACCAGCAGTAGAGCAGTAGCCTGGTTGTTCACACCAGCAGTAGAGCAGTAGCCTGGTTGTTCACACCAGCAGTAGAGCAGTGTAGCCTGGTTGTTCACACCAGCAGTAGAGCAGTAGCCTGGTTGTTCACACCAGCAGTAGAGCAGTAGCCTGGTTGTTCACACCAGCAGTAGAGCAGTATCCTGGTTGTTCACACCAGCAGTAGAGCAGTGTAGCCTGGTTGTTCACACCAGCAGTAGAGCAGTAGCCTGGTTGTTCACACCAGCAGTAGAGCAGTAGTCTGGTTGTTCACACCAGCAGTAGAGCAGTGTAGCCTGGTTGTTCACACCAGCAGTAGAGCAGTAGCCTGGTTGTTCACACCAGCAGTAGAGCAGTAGCCTGGTTGTTCACACCAGCAGTAGAGCAGTAGTCTGGTTGTTCACACCAGCAGTAGAGCAGTAGTCTGGTTGTTCACACCAGCAGTAGAGCAGTAGCCTGGTTGTTCACACCAGCAGTAGAGCAGTAGTCTGGTTGTTCACACCAGCAGTAGAGCAGTAGCCTGGTTGTTCACACCAGCAGTAGAGCAGTAGCCTGGTTGTTCACACCAGCAGTAGAGCAGTAGTCTGGTTGTTCACACCAGCAGTAGAGCAGTAGCCTGGTTGTTCACACCAGCAGTAGAGCAGTAGCCTGGTTGTTCACACCAGCAGTAGAGCAGTAGTCTGGTTGTTCACACCAGCAGTAGAGCAGTAGTCTGGCTGTTCACACCAGCAGTAGAGCAGTAGCCTGGCTGTTCACACCAGCAGTAGAGCAGTAGCCTGGTTGTTCACACCAGCAGTAGAGCAGTAGTCTGGTTGTTCACACCAGCAGTAGAGCAGTAGTCTGGTTGTTCACACCAGCAGTAGAGCAGTGTAGCCTGGTTGTTCACACCAGCAGTAGAGCAGTAGTCTGGTTGTTCACACCAGCAGTAGAGCAGTAGTCTGGTTGTTCACACCAGCAGTAGAGCAGTAGTCTGGTTGTTCACACCAGCAGTAGAGCAGTGTAGCCTGGTTGTTCACACCCGCAGTAGAGCAGTAGCCTGGTTGTTCACACCAGCAGTAGAGCAGTAGTCTGGTTGTTCACACCAGCAGTAGAGCAGTAGTCTGGTTGTTCACACCAGCAGTAGAGCAGTAGTCTGGTTGTTCACACCAGCAGTAGAGCAGTAGTCTGTTGTTCACACCAGCAGCAGACCAATAGTCTGGTTGTTCACACAGCAGACAGGTAGAGCAGTAGTCTGGTGTTCACACCAGCAGTAGAGGCAGTAGTCTGGCTGTTCACACCAGCAGTAGAGCAGTAGTCTGGTTGTTCACACCAGCAGTAGAGCAGTAGCCTGGTGTTCACACCAGCAGTAGAGCAGTAGTCTGGTTGTTCACACCAGCAGTAGAGCAGTAGCCTGGTTGTTCACACCAGCAGTAGAGCAGTAGCCTGGTTGTTCACACCAGCAGTAGAGCAGTAGTCTGGTTGTTCACACCAGCAGTAGAGCAGTGTAGCCTGGTTGTTCACACCAGCAGTAGAGCAGTAGTCTGGTTGTTCACACCAGCAGTAGAGCAGTAGTCTGGTTGTTCACACCAGCAGTAGAGCAGTAGTCTGGTTGTTCACACCAGCAGTAGAGCAGTAGTCTGGCTGTTCACCCAGCAGTAGAGCAGTAGTCTGGTTGTTCACACCAGCAGTAGAGCAGTAGCCTGGTGTTCACACCAGCAGTAGAGCAGTAGCCTGGTTGTTCCACACCAGCAGTAGAGCAGTAGTCTGGTTGTTCACACCAGCAGTAGAGGAGTGGCCTGGTTGTTCACACCAGCAGCAGAGCAGTAGCCTGGTTGTTCACACCAGCAGTAGAGCAGTAGTCTGTGTTCACACCAGCAGTAGAGCAGTAGTCTGGTTGTTCACACCAGCAGTAGAGCAGTGTAGCCTGTTGTTCACACCAGCAGTAGAGCAGTAGTCTGGTTGTTCACACCAGCAGTAGAGCAGTAGTCTGGTTGTTTCACACCAGCAGTAGAGCAGTAGTCTGGTTGTTCACACCAGCAGTAGAGCAGTGTAGCCTGGTTGTTCACACCCGCAGTAGAGCAGTAGCCTGGTTGTTCACACCAGCAGTAGAGCAGTAGTCTGGTTGTTCACACCAGCAGTAGAGCAGTAGTCTGTTGTTCACACCAGCAGTAGAGCAGTAGTCTGGTTGTTCACACCAGCAGTAGAGCAGTAGTCTGGTTGTTCACACCAGCAGCAGAGCAATAGTCTGGTTGTTCACACCAGCAGTAGAGCAGTAGTCTGGTTGTTCACACCAGCAGTAGAGCAGTAGTCTGGCTGTTCACACCAGCAGTAGAGCAGTAGTCTGGTTGTTCACACCAGCAGTAGAGCAGTAGCCTGGTTGTTCACACCAGCAGTAGAGCAGTAGTCTGGTTGTTCACACCAGCAGTAGAGCAGTAGCCTGGTTGTTCACGACCAGCAGTAGAGCAGTAGCCTGGTTGTTCACACCAGCAGTAGAGCAGTAGTCTGGTTGTTCACACCAGCAGTAGAGCAGTGTAGCCTGGTTGTTCACACCAGCAGTAGAGCAGTAGTCTGGTTGTTCACACCAGCAGTAGAGCAGTAGTCTGGTTGTTCACACCAGCAGTAGAGCAGTAGTCTGGTTGTTCACACCAGAGCAGTAGAGCAGTAGTCTGGCTGTTCACACCAGCAGTAGAGCAGTAGTCTGGTTGTTCACACCAGCAGTAGAGCAGTAGCCTGGTTGTTCACACCAGCAGTAGAGCAGTAGCCTGGTTGTTCACACCAGCAGTAGAGCAGTAGTCTGGTTGTTCACACCAGCAGTAGAGCAGTAGCCTGGTTGTTCACACCAGCAGCAGAGCAGTAGCCTGGTTGTTCACACCAGCAGTAGAGCAGTAGTCTGGTTGTTCACACCAGCAGTAGAGCAGTAGCCTGGTTGTTCACACCAGCAGTAGAGCAGTAGCCTGGTTGTTTGTCTATGTACTGGGATTCAAACTGGTCAAACTAGAGGTTGTTGTGGAGAGGATGATGAGAAAGAGGCTGAACGCTATCCTGGAGAATCCCTCCCACCCCCTCTGATGGTCAAAGTGCTCCAAGATGAGGAGCAGGTTCAGCCATAGACCCCCCCCCCCCCCCCCTCCCCCCAACACACCACAAATGGCCTTGACCAGTCATTTGTACCAGTAGCCATCAGGCTCCACAATTGTGGCCATGGACTGCTGCCAACAGCTGGGGAACTTAAGAACTGTTTGACTCTTAATTACTAAACCCTGACTCTGGTGCAGTGTGTTATTATTGCTGATAGAGTAAACCGTATGTCTCACTTATCCGACCGACCAGACTCTCACCTGGATCACCCTTATCGTCCTTTTTTTTTTTTTTTTTTTTTTTATTATCTTGTTCTTTACCTCTATATTTGTATTATTAATATTTTATTGTCATGCCTATTACCCTGCCTGTATCCACCCCCTCCCCCATGTTACTGTACTATGACACCTTCATTTCAATGAGGGGATTAATAAAGGATCATCTTATCTTATCTTATCAATCAAATTTCTCACAGGACGGAACATCTTAACCAATAGGAGACAGACAGGGCAACGTTTTGAATCAACACACAAACAAGCTATATACAGTATTCTAACTTCTTAGCCAATGAAAATCCTGAACTGAGCTCATGAACTTTTTAATCAAAGACACAAACGTGTTTGAATCTTATCAGGCCTCTGACACGCTAGACATTTGATTTTACAGATGAAAGTCTTCTTACCCAATGTCTTACCCAATCAAAAACCCCATCCTAGATTGCTAGCTTCTTATCCAATTGAAAGTTATAATAGATTAAATCTATTGTACCCTTAGCCAATCAGAGTTGAAAGAGGTTACAAACCTTATAATCCAAGAACGCAACCCAAGAGTCAAAACTTTATTTTAGGTTTTAGGTGTGTATGTGTGTGTTGCCCAAATGTATGAGTCAAATATGAATGCCCATGCAAGTGTGTTAGCAGGCAGCTATTCTAACCACAGAGAGAGAGATGAGAGAGAGAGAGAGAGAGAGAGAGAGAGAGAGAGAGAGAGAGAGAGAGAGAGAGAGAGAGAGAGAGAGAGAGAGGAGAGAGAGAAGAGAGAGAGAGAGAGAGAGAGAGCAAGCGAGAGAGAGATGGAGAGGGAGAGGGCGAGAGAGAGATGGAGAGAGATGGGGGAGATGGAGGGATAGAGAGATAAAGATGGAGAGAGAGATAAGGGAGAGAGAGAGAGAGATAGAGAGAGAGAGAGAGAGAGAGAGAGAGAGAGAGAGAGAGAGAGAGAGAGAGAGAGAGAGAGAGAGAGAGAGAGAGAGAGAGATAGAGGGGGATAGAGAGAGAGCAAGCGAGAGAGAGATGGAGAGGGAGAGGGCGAGAGAGAGATGGAGAGAGATGGAGGGAGATGGAGGGATAGAGAGATAGAGATGGAGAGAGAGATAGGGAGAGAGAGAGAGAGATAGAGAGAGAGAGAGAGAGAGAGAGAGAGATAGAGAGAGAGAGAGAGAGAGAGAGAGAGAGAGAGAGAGAAGAGAGAGAGAGAGAGGAGAGAGAGAGAGAGAGAGAGAGAGAGAGAGAGAGTACGGTGTACCAAATCACCGTACAAAAGACCACATTCTCACCCTCAGCACCCTAATCGACAACCAAATAAATAAAAATAAAAGCAAAGTATACTCCTGTTTCGTTAACTTCCAAAAAGCATTTGACTCAATTTGGCACGAGGGTCTGCTGTACAAACTGTTAGATAGTGCATTGGAGGGAAAACCTACGACCCCATAAAGTCAATGTACACCAACAACACATGTGCTGTGAGGATTGAGGAAAAACACACCGTGGGGTTAGGGCAGTTTGAGTCCAACCCATAAATGAACTAGCAAAAAACATTGGAACAAACTGCAGCACCTGGCATCCCCTAGTAAACAGAAGTCAAATGCCTACTGTTTGCAGATGACCTGGTGCTGCTGTCCACAACAAAATAAGGGCTACAACAGCACCTTGACCTTCTGCACAATTCTCCCAGACATGGGCACTGACGGTAACCTAACAAAACTAAAATTATGATATTCCAAAAAAGGCCCAGCCTACAACAACAAAAACACAAATTCCTCTAGACACAATTTCCCTAGAACACACAAAAAACGACACATATCTCGGCCTAAACATCAGTGCTACAGGGAACTTCAACCAAGCTGTGAATGACCTGAGAGACAAAGCAAGAAGTGCTTTTTATGCCATAAAAAGGAAGATCAAGTTGACATTCCAATCAAAATCTGCTCAAAATATTAGACTCCGTCATAGAACCGATTTCCCTATATGGTTGTGAAGTCTGGGGCTCACTTGCAAACCAAGACTTCACTAAATGGACAAACACCCAATTGAGACTCTGCATGCAGAATTTAGCAAACCAACGGAAAACGCCAAAAAATGCATGCAGAGCAGAACTAGGAAGATACCCACTAATCATCAAAATAAAAAAATTAGCATTCAAATTC
>NW_028172136.1:0-1000 GCF_963971535.1 Notolepis coatsorum
TATACTAAACACTGTCACCTAAACACATTATCATCTATACAGTATACTAAACACTGTCACCTAAACACAGTATCATCTTCTAAACACTGTCACCTAAACACATTATCATCTACTAAACACTGTCACCTAAACACATTATCATCTATACTAAACACTGTCACCTAAACACATTATCATCTTCTAAACACTGTCACCTAAACACAGTATCATCTATACAGTATACTAAACACTGTCACCTAAACACATTATCATCTATACTAAACACTGTCACCTAAACACATTATCATCTATACTAAACACTGTCACCTAAACACATTATCATCTATACTAAACACTGTCACCTAAACACATTATCATCTATACAGTATACTAAACACTGTCACCTAAACACAGTATCATCTTCTAAACACTGTCACCTAAACACATTATCATCTACTAAACACTGTCACCTAAACACATTATCATCTATACTAAACACTGTCACCTAAACACATTATCATCTTCTAAACACTGTCACCTAAACACAGTATCATCTATACAGTATACTAAACACTGTCACCTAAACACATTATCATCTATACTAAACACTGTCACCTAAACACATTATCATCTTCTAAACACTGTCACCTAAACACATTATCATCTATACTAAACACTGTCACCTAAACACAGTATCATCTATACTAAACACTGTCACCTAAACACATTATCATCTTCTAAACACTGTCACCTAAACACATTATCATCTATACTAAACACTGTCACCTAAACACAGTATCATCTATACTAAACACTGTCACCTAAACACATTATCATCTTCTAAACACTGTCACCTAAGCACATTATCATCTTCTAAACACTGTCACCTAAACACATTATCATCTATACTAAACACTGTCACCTAAACACATTATCATCTTCTAAACACTGTCACCTAAACACATTATCATCTATACTAAACACTGTCACCTAAACACATTATCATCTTCTAAACACTGTC
>NW_028172135.1:2500-15952 GCF_963971535.1 Notolepis coatsorum
TGTATGTGTGTGTTTATGTCTGTGTGCACGTGTGTGCGTGCGTGTGTGTGTGTGTGCGTGCGTGCGTGCGTGTGTACAGTAGTCCACCATTACCTGAGCTAACAGGTGGATGGACGTGACTTGTCCTGCCACTGAAGCATGACAGGTGAACGGGAGTGGCTCGCTGTTGCCGGGGATTGGCCGGGAATTGGGTCTACGGATGTTTGTGTGGGAATAGTGTCTGGCTCAGAGCACCTGTCTGGGAACGCTCCCCGGAACGCCGGGAGAGCTTGAGACAGCCAAGCGGAGCGTAGCAGATCGCTCCTGGAAAGAGCTAGCGTTAGCGCTGTCTCTGGCCATTCATTATGCATGGAGAACACAGGGCTATTTATAGCACGCTAGCCTCTTCCAAAGTGGCTGACAATCCAGGGGAGCAGAGGCGGGGGACTCGAGTCGCAGATTTGTTAACTTGTGACTTGCATGACCAATGTTGATAAAAGACTTGACTTGACTTTAAATGGATCGACTGTGTTTATATAGCGCTTTTTGTTAGATTAGATTCAAATGTGTTGTCATTATACAGCACAAAGTACAGTACAAGAACCAAATAATTTTGGCATCCAACCAGAGTGCAAATGTAACAGTAATAGTGCAATAGTAATATACAATGTACACGTGATTAAACTGGGTATGAAATATATAAATGAGTACTACTTGAGTATAGTGCTAATAAGATAAAGATAAGATAAGATGATGATGTATTGATCCGGGTGTCGAAGCAGCATGGGGGGGGGGGGGTACAGGGTGGGGTCTGCATAGCTTCACAGTCCTATATACACTATAGGTACACTTACAAGTATAGATACAAATACAATATAATATAAAAAAAAAGTACAAACACAAAATAGTCCAGTGATGAGAGTCCAGTGATATTAGTCTCTAGTACAAAATATAAGATAGTCAGTACGGTGATGGGAGTCTCAGGTCCCGAGTTGTGACAGTGATAGTTCTGGCAGCAGAACCGGCCGCCCCGAGCCCTTTGTTGTAGAGCCTGATGGCTGCCGCTATAAAGGGCCGCCCCAGGCGGTCTGTGGTGTGTTGAGGGGGGATGAACGTGCTCTTTCATTCTGGCTATAGCTCCTCGTAGAGGGGGTGAGAGGGGTTCTCCACGATGGCTTCTAGCTTTTTCCTCATCCTCCTCTCAGCCACCACCTCTAGATTTTCCAGCTCACCACCCACTACTGAGCTAGCCTTCTTCACCAGCTTGTTCAGCTTGCTGGAGACCCTCGAGTTGATGTTGCACCACAGCAAAAAAGAGGACGCTGGCTACAACCGACTGGTAGAAAGATAGCAGCCGTCGGCTGCACACGTCGAACGGCCTGAGTCTCCTCAGGAAGAACAGCCTACTCTGTCCCTTCCTGTAGAGGGCCTCAGTGTTGTCCGACCAGTCCAGTTTATTGTTCAGGTGAACTCTGAGGAACTTGTAGGACTCCACCATCTCTACCTCCTCCCCTCCAAGGATTATGGGAGAAGGGGGACCCTTCCTGCCTCTCCGGTAGTCCGCCACCAGCTCCTTGTCTTGCTGACGTTGAGTTGGAGCTGGTTACTGTCCGACCACCTTACGAAGCTCTCCACCAGAGCCTGTATTCAGCCTCATCGTCATCCACAATGTAGCTGACGATGGACGAGTCTGCAGGTGGCACGTCCTTGTGTTGTAGCGGAAGTCGGCGGTGTAGAGGGTAAACAAAAAGGGTGACCGCACGGTACCCTGGGGAGCGCCGGTGTTGCTCACCAGCACCTCTGATTGGCTGCCCTGAAGACTCACGATCTGAGGTCTGCTGGTGAGGTAGTCGGTGATCCAGGCCAGGGGTTCCCAAACTTTTCAGGCCGGGACCCAGAAAATAAGGCGTCAGATGCACAATGCACATCGTCAGGCTTTTTTTTTATTAAATTTTTTTTATTCGATTTTTTAAGCCAAATATCACTTCAATCCCATTAAGTTAGTTCAAGTTAGTTATTCATTTATATGCGCTATTTATGAGAGGGCTAACTTGTTGCAAAATAATAATGATAATAATAGCCTCATTAAAATACTATTGTTGCTTCGGTTGTTTTCAGCGTTTTATGTGCATAATCTGTTATTTAGTTTGAAATGTTCGTTGAAATAAGTAGATTTTTCGTTTTTGTTTATTTATTAAGTTAATATAAAACCATATAGTCACATTTTAGAATGTGTAAATGCATGCTTTTAATGTTTTTTAAGTGGCGAGTGACTTTTTTTGTTATTGCAGTCACTCCCCTTCCATCTGCTTTGGGATAGGAGCGAAGGTGGTTGAAACGTGCAAACTTCACACGCACTAATAAGCATTGGAGGCTATTAACAGTTTCACTATTAACAAGTTTCACCTGAAGAAGGTAAACTAATCTAACTATTGCGCTGCTGCAACTAGAAACACTGTCCTGGCCTGCTTCTAAGTTCAGTGGCCTGACAAAAAAAAAAAAAATTGATTTTTTTTTATTTTTTTTTTATTTTTTTATTTTTTTATCATCTCGCGGCCCTCCCGTGGCTGCTCGCGGCCCACCTTTGGGTCGCGACCCCGACTTTGGGAACCACTGATCTAGGCCACCATTCCCCGGTCCAGCTGCATCCCAGTGAGGTTATATACGGATGTGGATATATATATATATAAGAATAAAAAAAAATATATACAGCATTATTGTACATGCTATTATACAGTTATATGGGTTATATAGATGGATTATATGCAGGTATTTATCCAAAGTGCTTTACAACTTGTGCCTCACATTCACCCATTCACACATCAACAGTAGAGGCAACCATGCAAGGTGCCAACCTGCCAATCTTTCTACATATTGAGCCTGAACAGTTGCCATTTTGAAACATGAACGGCTTCTTTTCGTAAAATGTCTTCGTAGCTACGAACAGGATTTACGAATTCAAAAAGGCAGTCAGTCGTAAGTCGGACAGGCTGGTGTGCGCCCGTGTTTTTAACGGCTTCATTTGGGAGAAATCTTTGGGGATTGTGTTCACTTCAATTCTACAGACATCCTCGGAATTAAATAATTATAATGATAATAAATACGACAATATTTGTCAAATAAATAAATAGATAAGAACTAAACCCAATCGTGTGGATATAGCTACTGTATAGTGGAATAGACTGTATTAATATTCCATATAGAATCAAGAATCAAGAGGTTTATTTGTCACATACATACCAGGGCATACAGTGAAATGCGGGTGGTCATGCCTGCATTGATTGTGCAACATACAATAATAAAAATAGGCATAGAAAAAAATAAACATAGAAAAAATAAAATAGGTAAGACACAATATATGCATGGTAAAAAAAAGACATGCTAAGTTCCTGATGAACTGGTTCCTATATACACTACTATACAATATACAATTTACAATTTTAACTCTTAATGTATCTAAACTATACTATTAGTACCTCCTTCCTTTAAAGTGACTTTCTATTTTTTAAAGTGACATTTTGTTTAAGTGGTTGTTTTAGCGGTTGCCGCATGAGTGCTCATGAGTGTTCATGTGTACTTGTGAGTGGAGAGTTCAGTGTTCTGATGGCCTGGGGGAACTGTCTTGTTCTCTATGATATTATTTATTGCTGGTTTTATTTATTTATTACATTGCCTAGTGCGCACATCGTAAGAGCACACACACTCACACACACACACACACACACACACACACACACACACACACACACACACACACACACACGTACTGTATACATGCGTAATGAATCGTTCCAGCAACAGTAGGCTTCTATTATCCTAATGACTTGTTGGCTCTCAAGGCCACCTTCTGTTCCGTCTGCGGTCATGAACCAGGGGGGCAGCGCATATCAGCGATCTCCTAATGAAACAAGTCATTAGAATAATAGAAGCCTACTGTATGGTGGAACATTCATTACGCACGTATACAGTACAGCTGAGTGCAGCTTGGTGCAGCTGCCTCACCAAGCCTCTCTATTTAGATGTGCGCACTAAGCAATGTAAGAAATAAATAAAACCAACAATATATGGAATATTAATACAGTCTATTCCACTATAGCTATATACTAATTTATTTATTTAGTTTCTCCGAAATGAAGCCTTTAACTATCTGTGCATTGTATATTACTATTGCACTTTACTGTTACATTTACACTCTGGTTGGATGCCAAACTTATTTTCCCTTGTATTGTACTTGTGCTGTATAATGACAATACATTTGAATCTAATCTAATCATATCTGTTGAATATTTCCCCCATAAGGGTCAACACGAACCTAGCCTCTCCTTATAAGGAGCTGGTGGGGTGTGTCTGTATGCAACTGAAGGTGTACGAGAACGTGCTTCCAGTTTAAGAATGAGTGACGTTCTTCATTCATGGGAACCCAGCTTCAATAATTTTGGCCACTTACGAATACCTACGAACAACCGGCTATGTGAGCAGAAGCATGTGCGTGCACACAGGAATGCGCTGCACTCGACTGATGCGCCAACTCGCTATGTACCCACCTGGCTACTTTGCATAACAATAGTGCAGGCCGTCAGGTGTGTTCAAATACGTTCTCAGATACATTCACACAAAACTTGTGAATGAAATGTGTTACATTCCATTGGTAGAGGCAATTAGGCATCGTCTTTAGTCTGTGCGTATGCGAGGGAACATCTATGCGCATGCGCGGGCGTCATTAAAACACTGTGCAACCAGATTTTAAATCAGCAACGCACCCCTGCCTACGAAACATACTGCATGCCGCGTTGCTCTCATTTTGTCTTGTGTTGTAAACGCAGTCCAAACAGTAGTCTCAGCTCGTGTGGAGAGGGAGCAGGGAGCCACGATGTGTTTCTCAAGTCCACACAGTAGTGTCAGCTGGTGTGGAGAGGGAGCAGGGAGCCACCACGTGTTTCTCAAGTCCACACAGTAGTCTCAGCTGGTGTGGAGAGGGAGCAGGGAGCCACCACGTGTTTCTCAAGTCCACACAGTAGTGTCAGCTGGTGTGGAGAGGGAGCAGGGAGCCACCACGTGTTTCTCAAGTCCACACAGTAGTGTCAGCTCGTGTGGAGAGGGAGCAGGGAGCCACCACGTGTTTCTCAAGTCCACACAGTAGTCTCAGCTCGTGTGGAGAGGGAGCAGGGAGCCACCACGTGTTTCTCAAGTCCACACAGTAGTGTCAGCTGGTGTGGAGAGGGAGCAGGGAGCCACCACGTGTTTCTCAAGTCCACACAGTAGTCTCAGCTCGTGTGGAGAGGGAGCAGGGAGCCACCACGTGTTTCTCAAGTCCACACAGTAGTGTCAGCTCGTGTGGAGAGGGAGCAGGGAGCCACCACGTGTTTCTCAAGTCCACACAGTAGTCTCAGCTCGTGTGGAGAGGGAGCAGGGAGCCACCACGTGTTTCTCAAGTCCACACAGTAGTTTCAGCTCGTGTGGAGAGGGAGCAGGGAGCCACCACGTGTTTCTCAAGTCCACACAGTAGTGTCAGCTCGTGTGGAGAGGGAGCAGGGAGCCACCACGTGTTTCTCAAGTCCACACAGTAGTGTCAGCTCGTGTGGAGAGGGAGCAGGGAGCCACCACGTGTTTCTCCAGCTCTTTAGAAAAGTCTTTGGTAACTCGTACTAGAAGATGTCAGAAAGGCAGCCTCTGGTGGAGAAGAAATGTCAAACTAATTGTCATATTATGTTCTCAGATCAATGAGTGATCGTGTTTAATAATCGTAATTTCAATATCAATCCAAATAATCACGATTATAATTGTTGCTATAATGCAGCGGCTCCTATATCACCAGACAAGACGGCTTGAAATGACAGCTTTTCAAGACGGAGCCTCATCCTTCTGTTCACGGTCCCTCACTATAGTTCAAAGTCAATGTGACTCAACCACAGCCGAACGGTCTCTCCCTCCCTCTAATCAACTGTGTGACAAATGCAATCCTGCGAGATGGTATTTTTCCTTGATGAGGACGAGGATTAAAAAAAAATCTCTGTATTTTAACGTCACTCACTGTCCATGTTTAGAACAACGGAAGGACTAATTAAAGGAACAATTACAACATGCTGAGAGATAAAATAGCATATCAATAGTATATGCTGTCATATATGTCATAATACGTGATTTTACACTACTGTCAGTGGTGTAACATAATGTAACCAGAGCAGCCTATATTTTTAGGAAGGAGGTTGAAAATACAACATATATTTAAGGAGATCTTTTATTTTTAGAGCATTAACTCTTTGGAATAACCTGCCTCAAAACCTCTGCTGCTTTCACAGTAGATTCACTTTAAAAAATAATCTTAAATTGTATTTAACACTGTAAAGTATTTTGTTTTGTTTGTCTTGTTTTCTGTTTCTGTGCTTGCATGTCATTTTAGCCATCTTAATTGTTAGTTTCATTATGCATTGTGTGTTGAGTAGCCTACTGACTTTTAATAATTGAGTTTTGCAATAATAATTGTTTTTGTATGTTTTTTTTGTGTGGAATACCTAGTGGGACACAATATGCAGTATCAACAACTAGCAGACAGTACCTCTACCAACTGGTTCATCATCAGGTTTGGTCTGAGAAAACAATATATTAAATTGTATGATCAAATCTATTTTTTGCCCAAACTAATATAAAAGTAGTACTGATAATTAACAGCATGTATTTAGCAAAGAAATACTCAAAAGTATCAATAAGAGTATTGATAAGTATTGGTATCAACAGTGGTAGGCCTATTGGTATTGATAAAATCCTAGCCATACCCATCCCTAGCTGTTGAGACATTTACATCCATTTTTATTCAGTCATTTAGCTGATGCTATTATCCAAAGTGACTAGTTGTGTACAACAAGTGAGCAGGAGGGGAGCACCTCTGGCAGCTAAGGTGTTGTTCATCTGCTGTAGCAGTGCTGCACTTGAGTGCATAGTAGGATAGATGTATTAGCATAGTAGGTACTGCAGTAGTATGTGCATAGTAGCATAGACATTTAAAAAAAGGTTTCCGTAAAAACGAAAACGTCTCAAGATAATAAGTGAGTGCCACAAATTTACAAAATAAATGTCTTTCCTGTTTTTCGCTCTTTTATTTTGAAAACCGACCGGAAGTGTTGTCCATTGTTGTTTTCGATAACTTGTGTGTCCGGTTCTGTGCTTTTGAGCCAACGCTAGTTTTCAACGGATAGGAGGGACACACACACACACCGCTGCGCGAGTGCAGCTTCACAGGCAGCCGGTGATGAGGAGGAGGAAGAGCTGTGGATTTTAATCGGCAGGAGAAAGAGAGAGCTCAAAGCCGTATATAATATAATAGCCCGGTGGTGCGGTCGGAGGCAGCTCAAACTACCTGTGTTGTAATAAATTAATTGATTGATGTTTAACTTGTCCGTGTGTGTGTCCAGTCATTTCGACTAGCAAACGTTGTCTGTATTTAATGTTACCTCAGGATACCACTGTCTTATTGTATTTAGTTGGTTAGCTATTAGCTAATGTTGTTAGCATTGAATACTGAATAGCATCAACGCTAGCTGGCTGGCTACAGCTCACCAGCCATGGGAATACTATTTACTAAATTATAGAGGCTTTTTAATCGTCAAGGTAAGAGAGGATTTATCATGATCAACTGAAGGCATATGCTATGGAACAATATGTGCTTGGGTTTTCAGAAAAAGGCCAGCTATGTGACGCTAATCTCTAGTTAGTATCGTGTATTGCATCGCAGTAGCCTCCCGATTAGCTCAATATAGCTTCTGTAACACGAATGCAACTACTCTGATGCCATTGTTGTTTAATAATAACTCCCAGTGTTTAATAAACACTTCTAGCCAGGACATATAAGACATATGTATCATGTTTATTTTTTTTGTCTGGGTTTGCGCATGCGGATTAAGGGAGATGCGTCAGCAGTTCAGGAGAAGACGCGTATCGCTTGTAAAGATGGTGACGCAACGGGGGCCGAACAAATACTTTGCCTAAAACGACCAAAATCGTTTTAGTCTGAACATGGTCTTATTTTACGAAAACTCCTGTTTTGACCACAGGGCCGCAGCGCGAGCCTCTCTGCGGAAGTGAGGCGCGGGGGCAGAAGTGGCAATTTTTTAAGTAAAATACCCGGGAAACTAATGAAAATAAAATACATTACATTTTAAACAACTTTATTCTTTCTTTGCGTCCCGGTACCAAATGATCTACGGCCAGGTACCAGTCCGTGACCCAATGGTTGGGGACCTCTGCTATAGAGCCCTCTATCTTACAGACTTGCAGAGCACGTACTGGAGTAGATTATTCTAGCTTTTATGCGACAGAGAAATACACTCTCTCCAAAATGTTTATGGAGAGAAGATAATCTCCCGATTCAGATACAATTTAACATAAACAGTTCCAAAGATATTAATGTTTCTCTGCATATTTTCACACCGCCAACAAAGTACTGCGCTCATTCTCTCTGAATGGATTTCTATGCATCTCCTCTCCAACACCTGAGACAGAAAGTACTTAGCCAGGCCCAGTAGCCACTCCCCTCAGACACAACTGTAGTTTTTTAATCATGTGAATACATTTTCCGGCTCAGTACTGTCGAGTCTTGACTTTAGGCACATTTACGCATATAACGTAGCCAGGGGTGCGTTTCTCATGGGACGGGGTTGCGCGCCGTGCAACCGGCTCTGTGAGCAGAAGCACACACATGCACGGATGTGCACATGCGTGCACACAGGAATGCGCTGCACTCGACTGATGCGCCAACTCGCTAAGTACCCACCTGGCTACTTTGCATAACAATAGCGCAGATCGTCAGGTGTGTTCAAATACGTTCTCAGATACATTCACACAACGTGTGATTGAAATGTGTTACATTCCATTCGTAGAGGCAATAAGGAACATTTATGCGCATGCACGGGAGCGCGTGCATGTGGCATCATTAAAACACAGTGCAACCAGCTTTGAAATCACCAACTCACCCCTGAACGTACCGTATATTACAGTTACGCATATAACTTAGCGTACATCTGAGCCTATTGCTGCGGTCAAAAATGGTTAGTAAAAGTAGTAGTATCTACTTACTGGTCACAGTAGTCTTCAAAAACGTTTGGATGGTAATCCATTTTGTGAATGCATTTGTTGAAATAGCATCTTTGTTGGGAGACGGCTCCCGTAATCTTAACGTTAGCAAGCTAAACCTGCATAGTGCGACTAACGCGCATAGCATGTTGATTCATTTCCTGATGTATGACGGTGACCCCCTCCTCATGCGACTCGTTGACTGTTGTGTCTGTGTGTTCGTGCATGACTTTCGAATGATTGTAAACACAACATAGTACTGTGACACATTCTGATATATATTTTTTGTGTAAAATAAATAAATAAAAAACTAAAGATTAAGAAAGGTTCGAATCCATTAATTAAGAGTGCCAACGTAACAAACGAAGGTCCGAACCTTCGAACGTTTGGGCTCAGCCCTACTATCTACTATGCTAATAGTCTATACTACTATCTACTATGCTACTATGCCTATACTACTACATACTATGCAGAGTTGTACCCCTCCTGCTGACTTACTGTACACAATTTGTAAGTCTCTTTGGATAAAAGTATCAGCTAAATGACTGAATGTAAATGTAAATGGTGATTGAGTACACCCAGTGACTTGGGACTTGGTTGATTCTTCAAGGTTAAGTCTTGAGACTTGTTTGTGACTTGCACATGTGTGACTTACTCCCACCTATAATCAGGGGTGCAGTGGTCATGCCACACGGTACCACACCGTCCCAGCACTTTTCTGAGCAGAAGTATGCGCACGGATGTGCACGCGCGTGCAAACAAAAATGCGCCGTGCGCGGCGTGCCAAGTACCGGTACTCACCTATAGTCTTTGCATAATAATAGCATAGCAATAGCACAACAAAGAACGAGAAGTGCAAAACCAAAATACAAGCCCTGTACCAATTGGTGGGGGGTTGCTTGAGCTGTGGAACCTGCCACTACAAATGGTCCTGACTGGAAGGATGAGACATTTCTTAAATTGTGCTTCAGAAGGAAACTGTCCTTCTGTAAACTGTAAGTTACATTGTTAATTTAGTTTGTATTTACTTTTCTAGTTTAAGTTAATTCAATTAAAGAAATTGTAACTACAATATTGTATCTATTTGTTTTTCAACCATATCTGTTGACAATATAATTTCTTTATATATTGAAGGCTACATCCTGCTACCTTTTTCAGCTTCTCTATTTCAAGGCAATATTTACAAAAACTAAACAAAAACTAGTAATTTCCTATACAAACATGTTTCCTACTATTTATGCATAATAATCATCTGTTCTGTGTGCACGCGAGGGAACATGTATGCGCATGCGCGTGTGTGCATACGCAAGCACGGGAGTGCGCGTGACGTCATTTAAACAGAGTACAGGCACTTCTGAAATTACGACTGCACCCCTGCCTATAATACCGTAATATAATAATGAATGTTTAATCATTGCTTTACAACAAAGCGTTCTCGTATACACCACTAACTTTGTGAGTGTGTGTGTGTGTGTGTGTGTGTGTGTGTGTGTGTGTGTGTGTGTGTGTGTGTGTGTGTGTGTGTGTGTAGGTGTGTGTGTCTAACTTTGTGAGTGTGTGTGTGTGTGTGTGTGTGTGTGTGTGTGTGTGTGTGTGTGTGGGTGTGTGTGTGTGTGTAGGTGTGTGTGTGTGTGTGTGTGCGTGCGTGCGTGCGTGCATGCGTGCGTGCGAGTGAGTGAGTGAGTGAGTGTGTGTGTGTGTGTGTGTGTGTGTGTGTGTGTGTGGTCTGTTTGTTTTTGGCTGAATATGATGACTCTTGTTCAGCGGATTATTGCCTCCAAATTCGACTGAGATGAGTATACAAGGCAGGCAGTTTTTGTGTGTGTGTCTGTATGCATGTGTGCCTCTGTGTGTGTGTCTGTGTATGTGTGTACACATGCACAAGCATATCCACATACACATTTAAAGAGAATTGACCATTTACTTGGTGAGAATATTTATTCATTGATGTCCTTTTCTTTTCTCCTTTGCATTTTAAGAAAGTATCTAGTGTTATATACAGATGGAGAAAAGGAGAAAATGTATGAATACATACATAACTAAATGAATAAATAAAGTAATGCATACATTACTTGATTACTTAAATCTCTGTTCATATGATATAGTTGAATAAACTAATAATAAGTCTGAGGATACATTATGGGGGTGACAGTGGCTTAGGAAGTAGAGCGCTCATCTGGTAATCAGAAGGTTCCCTGTTCGATTCCAGCTTCTCCCGTCCAGCGTGTCGAAGTGTCCTTGAGCAAGACACTTGACCTCTAACTCCTGATGAGCAGGTCAGCACCTTGCATGGTCACCTGCACTGTCGGTGAGTCAATGAATGTAGAGATGAAACGGGTTAGTAATACAGTTTAAATTTCAATCATCATTAAAACTGTGTTTGATTACCATGCTTTGAAAAACACAGTAAATAGTGTCTAGACTGTTCAGCGTCAACCACAGACGTCAGCAACAGCCTCCTAGACACTTTAAATTGGGCATGGGTGTGTGTGTGTGTGTGTGTGTGTGTGTGTGTGTGTGTGTGTGTGTGTGTGTGTGTGTGTGTGTGTGTGTGTGTGTGTGTGTGTGTGTGTGTGTGTGTGTGTGTGTGTGTGTGTGTGTGTGTGTGTGTGTGTGTGTGTGTGTGTGTGTGTGTGTGTGTGTGTGTGTGTGTGTGTGTGTGTGAGATAATCATAATAATAATATAACAACTCTAATAATAATAATAATAATAATTCATGAAAACAAAAAGTGCATAGTGCTGCTAATTCTATTAGCAGTTTTCAATATAAAATATGTGTCAGTACTTCTTGAACATGTTCAGCACATTTTAACAACAGCGTGATAATAATGCTGTATATATATCCACATCTGTCTGTACATACCTACATATAATCCTTTTTACATATCTGTAGATATTTCCTACTCTTACTATACGCTGCTGGCCTGTATGACTACTACCATAGTGCATTTATACCCGCATCTCTGTACATATTAATACTATAACACTGTACATACATCTGATTAGCAGTAGTACTCATTTATCTATTTCATAACCAGTTTAATCACCTGTACATAGTATATTACTATTGCACTTTACTGGGACATTTGCACTCTGATTGGATGTCAAACTTATTTCCGTTGTACTGTACTTGTGCTGTATGATGACAATACATTTGAATCTAATATAATGTAATGTATCTACTATATTAGTAATATATTATATTATATTATTATGTGTTGTATAACTCACCCATTTTTCAAAATGTTCATGGTTATTTTTCTCCATTCCATATATTTCATTTACAAGATCCTTTCGTTTGGAGTTAATGAAATGATCATCTTTTAACCGTGTCATTGGTTTTATTATGGCTTCCCTCATCACTAGAAGCAAGTGAGAATCCTTCTTCCCTGTCTCTTCTCCTATTTTACCAAGCAGTGGGACTAGTGCGTTTTCATTTATAGAAAGTCATTAATTTATTCATTCAATCTTTGTTTAATCTCGAAGGATCATTGAGAGCAAGCTATCATTTGGAATGATGTTGAGAAATAAACACATAATGAATACAAAAAGAAAATATAGAAACAGAAAGTCAATCCGTTAAACATTTAAAAACTGCAGAAATGCCCAAAGTTATAAAATATTTTGACAATTCTCTTATATAATAGTTTTACATGACAGAAACATAATGACTGTGGTTTGCCATCTGCTCAGCACTCTCCCTCCAACATCCTCCATTACATTTCCATTAATTTCCCAGTCAGTAATGAATTCATTAATTCATTAAATCAGATTGTACATTTCTTGCATGCCATGCAATGTTTTCCCATATTTGAATCCTAAAGAAAATGCATGTGTGCCTTTGTATGTGCGTGTGTGTGCATGCGTGTGTGTGCGTGCGTGTGTGTGTGTGTGTGCGCACGCGCGTGTGCGTGTGTGTGTGTGTGCATGTGTCTTTGTTTCACCTCAACCTCTCCTTCCGTTTGCTCTCAGTCTCTAGAGAGATGAGACGTATATGAGAGACTGAGACTGCAATAACACCTTCTAACACCAGGAGCAGCAACAACACATAATTATACATGCAGAAGAAAGAGGAGGAGGGAGGAGAAAGGATAGATATAGATATGAGAAGATAAAGAGACTGGGAGAGAGGAGGGAGAGAGGGGGGGCAGAGAGAGACAGAGGAGAGATAGAGATAAAGGGAGATGGAGAGGCAGAAAGAGAGAGAGATAGGGAGAGAGAGGGAGAGAGATAGGGAGAGAAAGGGAGAGATAGGGAGAGAGAGAGAGAGAGAGAGAGAGAGAGAGAGAGAGAGAGAGGGGGGGGAGGGATAGAGAGGAGATAAGATAGATAAAGGGAGATGGAGGGGCAGAAAGAGAGACAGGGAGAGATAGATAGATAGATAGGTAGATAGCTAGCTAGTCTAT
>NW_028172134.1:0-14000 GCF_963971535.1 Notolepis coatsorum
CCATTCCTAATCGATCAGAACTAAATCGGCAGAGGAAAAAGCCCATTTTTAAGCACCTATTCCCCATGCACATGCGCAGATTGCCACGGATTAGTGACGCCATGCACACCCGGCCCTGGAATGTTCCATTAGGAATGGGTCGCGCCGTGTTAAGGAGATTCCGGTGCATACAAGTCTATTCGATCATGTCTCTAGCAACCCCCACAGCCGTAGCTGCAACCACTTACATCACGGCTCTCATCCACATTCATTAATTTGCTCCCCCCGCAATCTCCTCCCCGATTTCAATGTAACGCGGAAGTGGTAGTGGTCTACGCATAGCTGTCGATCAGCGTTGGAATTTTTCCGAACTACACTTCCTGTCAGATACTGTGGGGGTTCAAAGTTCAGCGTTCTGAATGAATCATATCAATAACTGTTATGATTCGCGATAATAAGCCACAAAAGGTAAGGTTTTTGACAAATATTGAAACGCAGTTAGTTTCCTTCCCTCCCTATTGTTAGCAATGTAGGAACAATTAGATCTGAAATTAGTTTCAAAACAGTTGCACTGTGGGGAAAATTTTAAAGTACACTAGATTACAGTAGATTCCATTATCTGTTCTTATGCACGCCTGGTGATACTAAATCCAAATTGAACTCGGGCATTTGAAAGATAATATATATATATATATATATATATATATATATATATATATATATATATATATATATATATATATATATATATATATATATATATGTGCGAATTTGGCTATAATAAGGTAATGTATAAGCATCATATTCTATATTCTATAATAATATTTCAAATTGCATTGGTCCGGATGGGAGAATTCAGTACTGTAACTACAGAACCTTCGGTTTAATCATCTTCCCTTTATTAATTTCCTTCGATTTTTTTTACACATGATCTCAAGAAGGTACTGAACAAGATCAGTGGCAGTTTTTGAAGTTTGGTCATTATTATCATGGTGTTATTCACTGTCAAAGATGCAAATAAAAATCATAATTCATATTCTCCTTTGTTTCATCACTTTCATCACAATTTAAGCAAGCCTAGTAATAGACACAATATTTCTGACACTGTGTATACATTCCCTGAGGTCCATAGATGTACCTAGATACCAAGAATATGCAAATAGCCCTTGTAGAAGTGGAGCAATATTCCATTTACCTAGGTATATATTTTAGGCGTATTTTCACATTGTGTGGAACGATGAGTGTGAGTGTGATGATCAATTTTAGATTTTCTGACAGAAAGGGAAGAATCAATTTAGGTTGACGTTAATTACATTGCTCAAGCTAGTGCTATGTGGAGAATAACCTACACAAGCACACCTGGAAGTCGTAATCTTCATGCAGCCTATACGATTTAATGGATACAAACTGCCAAGAGAGCATGATTGCCCATATGATGGCAGCCACAATGGACGATTAAAACAAGGATGAATACGTGTGTGTGGCATTGGTAGTGTTCTGGCTACATGACTACAAATGAGACATGTTTTTACTTTCCAGTTAAAGGTGTCATAGGTGACATTCAGTCACTAGATGTCACACTAGAGCGCCAGCATGTCATTTATCCAATGGGGAAATAGGAAGTAGGGAGGGGATACATGTTAAAGGGGACATGCGTTGCTATTCCTAGCACTATTTGGGCAACTTTACACAATTCCTGTGAGTCAATTGAAGACATCTGTAAGTTTTTTTTCCAAAAAATGCATTGTTTTATATTTCTAATCAAGTACTCAAAACCATCATTTTTCAGCCTCAGGATTTCAAGCTGTTATGGCCTGGCTCCGCCCATAAGTGTTGTATATTCTATACATTTCTAAGGTTAATTTACAGTACAATGAGGTTGCTACCTGGAAAGGAAGAAAGATCATAATGATAGAATGGTCTTCTCTACTGAGTAGAGAAATAAACTGTGCAGCCATACAAAAGGAACTATAGTTCAACTCAACTGATTTATTTCATAGTACATCAAATATGTTGTACATAGGCTTAATAAGGTTTGCACATCAAACCTAATATGTACATAAACAGTAGTCATGGTTATCAAATTAAATAGAGAATCTACTGAGCATTACACATGAGTAAATCTGGTCAACAGATAGGGATGTTAAATGGCTGCTTTTTTATATAGCGCTTTTATCCTTTTATCTGTCTGTACATGTTACTCTAACCTAAACAACAGTGGTTTTTCCATGATTTACTCACATATAAACAGCAGTCTCTGGGTGGATGGTGGAGAGACGCAGAACCCCCTGGGGGGGTCTGGCCTGTCTCTGTAACAATGCGTTCTCTGTTATATACTCTGATATCCACCAATAATAGCAGTCTAGTAGTACGTTTGGTCCAATCAGGTTTGTCTTCTGAGGGGGCGGTCAGCCCCCTGTCTTCTTCTTTGGGGTCTGGTCTGTGGCCCCAGGGGGTCTGTGGCTCTTGATGAGTTTAACAGTTTTTAACACTAGAACCTTTTCTAAATGTGTACCTTTAATGTAAGAAGTCAGCATTATCCCAAAGTGGAGTTGTCTATATTTTAAACATGATACATGGATTTACCAGACTAAACCTTTGTATTAAAGCTTTGTAATTGAGACTTATTTCCTATATACAGTTACAGCATTGCAAATTGAGGTCCCTCCTACCGCCGTTCCAACGCCCTCTGCCGCCCGTTAACGGCCCTTGTCAAATGGTTTTATTAGGGTGGGTGCAGCTTCTGTTTTGTGCCGCCAGGAGGCGCAAAGTCAAGTTGGAATTATATCCATCCAGCGCACCGAAGACCCGCCCCTACTCTGCCTCATGTTTACAAAATCAGCTGTTTGGCCATTAGCCATTAGCTGCTAAACTAGCGTTTAAGTCGAGGAAAAGCAATTGATGCTTTGGATCTAATGAACGAGGGCATATTGGACTTTGTTAAAGAGCTGTACTCAAGTGGATTTCGTGGAGGGGCGTTTATAGGTAAGTGCAAAATAACTATAACTCACCAAGAGCTAACGTTAGCTAGCCGCACACCGGTAGCTAACGTGATAGCTAATACTAATGTTTCATACTGTATACACTTGATAACTCTGGTGATGTGCTGCTCTCACTCTCGCAACTGTGTGTATGTGGGATATGAGGACTGTGTGTAACTAGGAGGGATATGAGGACTGCGTAACTAGGAGTGATATGCATTAGCTATTTATAGTCTGTCTATTTTCACGTCATTTTCCATACCCAGTTCTCTTCTCTAATGGCTATTTTCTTTTTATGTTGCAGGTACCTGTCAAACTGGAGACTATTTCCACTCCATCGCCATCAGCTACAGAGTGGGGTTTTGAGCTACTACTTAAAGGCACTGGGTCCTATGTACAATATATAGTTTTACTGCTATGCCCCTATGCTATAATTGCTATTACTAACTATATTATGCATTAATCACAACAAGTTATTTTCTTAAAGTGTCCTTTGTGTTTAAAGTGACCTATGGTGTGAGCGAGTGCACTGTGTGTTCATGTGTTTTTAAGTTAGACCCACATTAAAGTCAAGATAACTACTATTTGGATGGTATCTGTGTCAATGATTCCATTCAACCAAAGTGAGTATCACTGTATTATACTACAACTCTATACATACATCTGAGTAGTGATTAGCACTATTACTCAGTAGTACTAATTTATATATTTTACACAGAGTTTAATCACCTGTTCATTGTATATCACTATTGCACTTTACTGTTACATTTGCACTCTCAAAATTAGATTAGATTCAAATGTACAGCACACCATATACTGCTATAGTGGAATATACTATTCATAAATCATATACCATAATGTATACCATCTTGTTGCGCGCTCCTGGCCACCGCAGTGTCATGATTAATTGAAAATGGGGGACCCTGATGTAAACAAGACGAAAGTCTTTCTCTGGTCTGCATCCCCTTAACAATTGTGTGTATTGAGCTGTACTGTATAGGTTGTTGTGTTCACCTGGCTAACTTGGGTACTAACGTTAGTTAGGTAAGGTTGGCCTTGTGTTCACCTGGCTAACTTTGGTACTAACGTTAGCTAGGTAAGGTTGTTGTGTTCACCTGGCTAACTTGGGTACTCACGTTAGCTAGGTAAGGTTGTTGTGTTCACCTGGCTAACTTGGGTACTACTAACGTTAGCTAAAATCACACGACTACAACTGTAAGCTGTGTGCTTCTAGGTCGTGTTGACCATGTATATCACTTGATGCATAATAATGTCTGAACAGCTGAGCCCCTGTATTAGTCTACCTGTGGTCAAAGTACAAACAAGAAAGCCAACAGGCAATCACTCATTTATATTTTGCTGTCATCTTTGTAGCATTTTGTGCATGGAAAGCCTACTGCCGACTTCCCTAATCCTGTTTCACAAGTGGGCAACCCAACCCCCACAAAGGAACAACAAGGTGGATGCAGAAAGTCACCAAGGAAACGGTAGTTAACTTTAGACAAACTACAACATTTAATACCTCTTGTGATTGTATTGTTTTATCCCAAAATAACACAAATTATGGTTGTACAGACTCATGAAAACGTTGCAAGAGGCATCCACCTCCAGGACCATTGAGGAAACCCCAGAAGAGACTCTGTGTGTGATTTTCAATGGTGAGTAATGATTTTCAAGTTTCAAGTTGTTGTATACATATATACAATACAGAGTGAATGAGAAGTGTGTGTGTTTTTCATGCCCTGTTTGCTTAAGCAGCAATTTAGCAAGTAATAAATTAAAAGTGTCATAAAGCTACGTGGGGAGAAAACAACTAAATTAACATAATGCCTGCATCGAGTGTGCAATAATTTTTCCCGATCCAATCTTTTGGCAATGCATTAAGAAAAAAGAAAAGAAAAAAATGCAATCAAGTTGACCCTTAAGGTTTTTTTTTTTAATTATTTAACAGTATCCAACAATCCATTATATCCAACATGGATATATAGCTTATTTTTTTCACTTATTGCAGCATTGGATCAAAATTCAAAACTAAATAAAAATAAAGCTTATCAGTGGTGCACCACAAAATAAATAAACTAATAAACTAAAACAAATTATGTGCAGAATAGTGCAATAACAAAGGTAGTGCAGTAACAGGTAGCTTGACTAGCTTCACAAGTTCAGTTACATTCAGTCATAAATAATAAAATATCAAATTGGTTTAGTGCAGAATAATTCTAGACTATGAACTAGTCTAGTTAAAAAAAAAAAAAAAATCCTGATTCCAATCCTCTGAAAATCATGTGATCGGCCCCGCTCCGATCACGTGATCGGATCGGGACATCCCTAGTTATTTACATAGTGTAATTTACATTTTACGCTGGATTGTAAAAATCAAAGTAAAAAGCATCAAGCTTGCTCTTCATCTGCTCCCATTTAGCTACATTAAAGTGTATTCTTTGTGGTAGTCTGCTGCACAGTGAACATAGAAATCACACCATGACATACCAGTGAGCCCGAGCTGCCCTGTTATCTTAAGAGGTAAGCACACTCAGTGAAGCTTTCCTTGGATGGACACTTAATTTCTAAAAGCCCATAGCTTGGACTCTCTCCTATTTCTAAGACCTTACGGTCAGGTGATGTACCGAGGTGTGGTGCCTGCGGATTCACAACAAAACCACATGGATACACTTGGTTTCCTGTTAGCTTTGTGTATTGTGTTGCTGCTATGGGCTCTAGTGCTGTACCCCTTTTCATGGCCTTGGTTTGTACTGATCCTTTGTACTTGAGGCTTACAGCAAGTGTTTCATGGTCTGCTCTCCTGGAGCAGATTCTTTTAAAGGTGCTTGATGTTAACCGATCAGATCGTGCAGTAAACCACAGGTTGTTTGTGTTTTGTTCTCTGGTGTCACATTCTAGGGCTATAGATTCGGGTAGGGAAATGGCCACTCTGTTGTAACTACGCGTGCCATTTTCATCCAAGACTGTGCATAGAGTTGTCGGCTGGGATGGTAGAGGAAACCCAGGGAAGTCATCTGGTTGACTGACAGGCGGCGCTTCAGCAGAAGGGGCTCCCTTGTTTAATAGGGGAAGCTGTAAAAAAGAAAAGATGGGATCAAAATGCTATTAACATGTAAATATGTGTGTTTTTCAGAGACGGTGGTGCCACCCCTCCTTTCTGAACAAGGTCAACTGGAAGGGGGACCAGAAGAAGAGCAGTCCACAGAAAGAGAGAAGAAATTAGAATTAGAAAATGGTAACCTGAAAGAGATGCTGGCTTTAAAGGAAACGGAGGTAGAAAGGCTGAAAGCAGACAATGGCACATTTAGAAAAGGAACTCTCACGCCGGAACTTCTCCAAAACAGTGACATCCGCCAAATGTTAGCATACAGTACTGGGTTCACATATGAACGCTTCAACCACCTGTGCACAATATTTGGCATTCCAAGTGATCCATGTGCCACTCAAATAAATGTCCCCTTAAAATACCAGCGGAATGATTGGCAAGTTGTTGAAATGCCCCTGCCTAGCCAGCTGTTATTTGTTTTAATGAAACTACGCAACAATGAAGACTTGAAAAACCTTGCCTTTAGATTCAGCATAACCGTGCAAAGTGCAAGTAATCTTTTCAACTCCTGGATTCATTATATGTTCGATGTTTTGGGTGCAATACCAATTTGGCCTCACAGAGATGTCATTATGGCAAATATGCCATAAAACCAGGTTCTCAAACATAAACATAAAGACGGACAACACGCTCATCACAGACAAACTGGATGTAGCCAATTACTTAAACACTTTCTTCACAAACATAGCCACAACACTGGTAAACAAACTACCCTCCCACTCAGGGCAGTATGGGGTAGAACACATAGTAGCATACTACAAGAACCTAGGCGTCCACAAAGACGATTTCAAACTGGAAATGGTAACTACAGATGAGGTACTCAATAAACTGAGCGCCCTCCAACCGAACAAGGCCACTGGCCATGACAACATCCCCTCCAAATTCCTCAGAGACTCAGCAGCCGCCATCACCCCAGTCATCACACACATAATAAACCTCTCCATAAAACAGGGACACGTCCCCAAGGACTTCAAAATAGCGAGAGTAACACCCCTGCACAAAAAGGGCAGCAAATTAGACCCAGGCAACTACCGCCCTGTTTCTATCCTTACATCCATCTCGAAAGTCATGGAAAAAATAGTATACGAACAGGTCGAAAAGTACCTTACGGATAAAAATCTAATCTACGAATTCCAATCTGGCTTCAGAACATCCCACTCCACTGACACATGCCTTCTCTATTTGAACGACCACATCAAGCAAGAGGTGGACGCGGGCAAATACTGCGGCATGGTCATGCTAGACCTACAAAAGGCCTTCGACACTGTCAATCACACCATTCTGATTGACAAGCTAAAAGCAATTGGTTTTGATAGTTTATCAGTGAGCTGGATACAATCCTACCTGGAGGGGAGAGAACAGATGGTGGAGGTAAACGGTACCCTATCCCCCCCCCTCACAGTGAACTGTGGTGTTCCACAAGGAAGCATACTAGGACCACTACTGTTCCTAATTTATGCAAATGACATGTCGTCAGCTTGTGACTGCAACTTGTTCCTGTTTGCGGACGACTCAGCCCTGCTGGTCTCTGACAAGAACAAATTA
Source organism: Notolepis coatsorum (assembly GCF_963971535.1). Lineage (NCBI taxonomy): Eukaryota > Metazoa > Chordata > Actinopteri > Aulopiformes > Paralepididae > Notolepis > Notolepis coatsorum. Next base: position 7,615 of record NW_028172134.1, read on the forward strand.
CAGGTTGAAAAAACCTCAGCTCGGAACTAGGCAAAATCTGCATATGGCTCGCCGACAACAAACTATCATTACACATGGGCAAAACAGAGTCCATTCTCTTCGGTTCAAATAACAAACTCAGCAAAACAGACGGCTTCTCAGTTACAGTGGGTGACAATATTGTCACAAGGAAAGATGAAATTACCTACCTGGGTTCCATCCTAGAGGCTAATCTTTCCTGTGACAAAATGGCATCCAATGTAATAAAAAAAGTCAATCAACGAACTCGATTCTTGTACCGGATCTCCTCCCTGGTAAACAAGAATACCCTGAAGACTCTGGCAGGAGCACTCATTCAAGGGTACTACGACTATGCTTGCACCTCATGGTACCAAAGCACCTCAAAGGCACTAAAAACCAAATTACAAACATCTCAAAACAAACTAGTCAGACTACTGCTTGACCTGACTCCTAGAACCCACCTCACCCCTGCACACTTTGCCAACCTAGGATGGCTTAGAGTAGACGACAGAGTACAGCAACTTGCAATGGGCCTGGTCTACAAGATACACTACACGACCAAGGTACCCATGTACATGTCAAAATACTTCCCAAAGGTCAGTGAATACCACGATCACAACACCAGAGGGAGCTCCACAAATCATGTAAAACCCAGATTCGGCACAAACAAGGGACTAAACACGTTTCGCAATTATGCACAACAATGTGGAACGCCCTACCCAAAGCTGTAAAGGAATGTAAATCACTACCCACCTTCAAAAACACTCTCAAAGAACACCTACGGGAGACTGCAATTCAAAACTGGCCCTACAAATGTCCTAACCCAGTTGTACAATAAAGACCAAGCATGGCTTTGTCAGTATTCCAATGTACAGCCCCACCCAACCCAACACCTACCCAACCTCCTCCAATGTACAGTTTCCATGTCAAATGTATGTCAGTATTCCAATGTACAGTGTCCCCCCCCCCTACCCAACCCCCCCCCCCCCCCCCCACCTACAATGTACAGCCCCACCCCACCTACCCAACCTCCCCCAATGCACAGTTTCTATGTCAAATGTATATACTCTTCTTCTGGATTTTTTTAGTATCACAAACAGTACTGTATTTGAAAATCTGGTATGTCATAAATGTATAGATGTAGCAGTACTGTCTATCTGTATGTCATGTGTGTCATATGATGAATTGAAAATGGGGGACCCTGATGGAAACAAGACGAAAGTCTTTCTCAGGTCTGCATCCTCTTAACAATTGTATGTATTGAGCTGTACTGTACTGTACCCATTCTGCAATCTGTTAATAAACTTTTCAATCAATCAATCAAACCTACAAAACGGATTATCCAATGCAAAGAGGTGATGGCCTAATGGCCGATAAGGGATTTTTGATAGACGACGATATCAAGTCTGTCGGACTGCAGTTAAACCTGCCACCCTTTGCGAGGTCTAAGAGGCAAATGCCATCTGGAGATGTGCTCACAACTAAGCGCATCGCAAAGCACCGTGTTCATGTTGAAAGGGCCATCGCTAAGATAAAGAAATTCAAAATGGTGTCAGACCGAATTCCCAATACTAGGTTGGGGAATATAAGTCAGATCTGGTATGTGGTGAGCGTGCTCTCAAACTTCCAGCCACACATTCTCAAACAGTGAGGGCACCGGACTGTATAAATCCTTGTATAGCGTGTGGGCCCACCTCGGTTGGAGGCACCTCCTAGTCCTGTACAAAGAGTTGTGTTGAGCGGTGCCGCCCCAGCGTTATGGATGTTACATTCAGAGAGAAAATTGGAAAACTTAACATTGACATGATGGCATCAATTTGAATTGGAAGTATAATTTACACATTTTAGTTACACTTATTGAGATAAAGATGAGCCTGCAGTAAGAAATGTTTTCACCTTTTGAGATAGGTGACAAAATACACAGCGTTATGGATGTTATGGAAATGGACAAAAACTGTTAAACTAAGTTCATTTTCAATATAAGTATAATATACTCTCTTTTTTAGACTATTTTTGTATCACAAAGTACTGTATTTGTAAATCTGGTATGTCATAGATGTAGCAGTACTGTCTGTCTGTCATATATGTTATGATGAATTGAAAATGGGGGACCCTGATGTAAACAAGACGAAAGTCTTTCTCTGGTCTGCATCCCCTTAACAATTGTGTGTATTGAGCTGTACTGTATTGTACCCATTTTGCAATCTGTTAATACAATTTCCATTCAATTACTGTATCTATGGAGGACAAACATGTCATGTCCAAATGTAATATCTAGCTACAGGCTATTCAATGGCACATTTTCATATTATTCCTTGCACAGGGCTTAATATTTCTCTTTTCTAACAGGGGCGAGGGCCAGATCGGGCCAATATCAGGCTGGCATCAAAGAGGGTGGTGTCGGATCCAGTCAAGACATTCTCATGGCTCTGTAAAGAACTCATGCTTAAGGGACCCAGCACAGAGAAGGTCTTAATATACTGCAAGAGAATTGAAATAAAATATCCCTATAGGCCGTAAAGTGAACGCTGTATCGTTTCACACCTTTTTTTAAGTTTTAAATAGACAATAATAAAAATAGTAGATGTAAACAAGACGAAAGTCTTTCTCTGGTCAGTATTGTACCCATTGTAGTGGAATATACTATGGAATATATTACATTGGATGCCATTTTGTCACAGGAAAGATTAGCCTCTAGGATGGAACTGTGACCGTACTGTATCAACCAGAGGAATTTGACACCTCCCTGCCCCCTCTCCTTGATGAGGTGTTAATAGGTGGGTAGGTGGGGTGGGGGGGGGGGGGGGGGGGCGGCTGTACATTGATGGTGGGGGGGGGGGGGGGTTGTCTCAACACTGTTTTTTTCAAGTCAGGTCAAGTCAGCTTTATTTGAACTCTGCAGGGGAAGGATGAACTTTGCAATGTACAAACGTCTTTCTCTGGTCTGCATCCCCTTAACAATTGTGTGTATTGACTGTAGTTTACCCATTCTGCAATGGTAATAAAATTCTCATTGTAAAAAAATAAGTTGTATCTATTCTATTCTACTATTTTATTGCACTGCACTATTTTACTCTGTCTATTTTATCTTACTTACAAAATGTTCCAGTTTCTGAGTCCTGATGGGGGTTGTCAGTCTGCCTGCAAGAAAAAAATAAAAAATTAAAATGTACAAATCTCCATCTCTGCTTATTTTTAAAGCAAACTACAAAAAATGGTAGTGGCCATACTGGTTGTTTACATCAGGGTCCCCCATTTTCAATTCATCGTAACATATATGACATACACGACATACAGATAGGCAGTACTGCTACATCTATACATTTATGACATACCAGATTTGCAAATACAGTACTGTTTGTGATACATAGTAGTATAGACATAGCAGCATAGTAGTAGTAGATAGTAATACATACTGTACTGTATTCTAATGATATTCCTACTTCTGCAGTAGTTGCATTTATTTTACAACATATTCAAAATAGTTTTGGGAGCAGGACTAAGTGGATTATGACTTCTGGAATCTATTCAGTTCATGACAACAATACATGACAACAATAACAATACCCTTTTGTATTTATTAATGTCCAGATGTGACAAAACTAGTGATTGTATGACTTGCTTGGTACAGTAGCTGTGTCTGTTAAAAAATAGGCATTCCGTCTAATAATTGAAATACTTATTACATTACATTACATTACACATGGGCAAAACAGAGTCCATTCTCTTCGGTTCAAATAACAAACTCAGCAAAACAGACAGCTTCTCAGTTACAGTGGGTGACAATATTGTCACAAGGAAAGATGAAATTACCTACCTGGGTTCCATCCTAGAGGCTAATCTTTCCTGTGACAAAATGGCATCCAATGTAATAAAAAAAGTCAATCAACAAACTCGATTCTTGTACCGGATCTCCTCCCTGGTAAACAAGAATACCCTGAAGACTCTGGCAGGAGCACTCATTCAAGGGTACTACGACTATGCTTGCACCTCATGGTACCAAAGCACCTCAAAGGCACTAAAAACCAAATTACAAACATCTCAAAACAAACTAGTCAGACTACTGCTTGACCTGACTCCTAGAACCCACCTCACCCCTGCACACTTTGCCAACCTAGGATGGCTTAGAGTAGACAACAGAGTACAGCAACTTGCAATGGGCCTGGTCTACAAGATACACTACACGACCAAGGTACCCATGTACATGTCAAAATACTTCCCAAAGGTCAGTGAATACCACGATCACAACACCAGAGGGAGCTCCACAAATCATGTAAAACCCAGATTCGGCTCAAACAAGGGACTAAACACGTTTCGCAATTATGCCACAACAATGTGGAACGCCCTACCCAAAGCTGTAAAGGAATGTAAATCACTACCCACCTTCAAAAACACTCTCAAAGAACACCTACGGGAGACTGCAATTCAAAACTGGCCCCTACAAATGTCCTAACCCAGTTGTACAATAAAGACCAAGCATGGCTTTGTCAGTATTCCAATGTACAGCCCCACCCAACCCCACCCCACCTACCCAACCTCCTCCAATGTACAGTTTCCATGGCAAATGTATGTCAGTATTCCAATGTACAGTGTCCCCCCCCCCCTACCCAACCCCCCCACCTACAATGTACAGCCCCACCCCACCTCCCCAACCTCCCCCAATGCACAGTTTCTATGTCAAATGTATATACTCTTCTTCTGGATTTTTTTAGTATCACAAACAGTACTGTATTTGAAAATCTGGTATGTCATAAATGTATAGATGTAGCAGTACTGTCTATCTGTATGTCATGTGTGTCATATGATGAATTGAAAATGGGGGACCCTGATGGAAACAAGACGAAAGTCTTTCTCAGGTCTGCATCCTCTTAGCAATTGTATGTATTGAGCTGTACTGTACTGTACCCATTCTGCAATCTGTTAATAAACTTTTCAATCAATCATCAATCTATCAAGTGAATAGGAAAATAATTATTTCGATCCACAGACAGCCTGATCACAAAGTCGACGTCCAGTTTACATTTAAGAGCGCAGACCTGAGAAAGACTCCTTGTATTTTCAATTCATCATAACATAATATGACACACACTGACATACAGATAGACAGTACTGCTACTGTACATCTATCCAGCTAAATGAACGTTAGCTAATGTTACGGCCAGCCTTGCGGTCGCATTCTATTTTTCGAGGGACCATAACCATAACGTTAACTTGACAGCAAATGTGGGTATGCTTTATTTGAGCAGTTGCTAGTGTTAGTTGATTGTCGTTCTGACATAACTGCAGTAAACAAACGAACGGTAAATCCAAGTTATCTTACCATGATGATCCACCAGCCTGCTCAATCCAGTTACATTCCCCCAGAGCGTAACTAGAGCCACAGTCTGCGAATCAGAGGCAGAGTAGGGCGGGTCTTCGGTGCCAGCAAGTTGGGTTGTCTCGTAAAAAATAATACTGCACTGTATCTAGCTGATTATCCTTAAAAAACGCACGTTAATCGAAAATACCACACCATTACTGTACCCATGACAGTCAAATAATCAACAGAAAAGCATACATTGCAAATAATATGTCCAAGACTAGTGTCGCATGCACACACACACACACACACAGATTGTACAATAGCCCCTCTCTCCACCGTGTAACTCGACTCCCCCTACTGGTTGAACCAGGCAGAGCAGCGTCAGCTGACATCATCTTGCTCAACAATCGGCGTCTAGCTTGCTACCGGCGTTAGAGACCTCGTTTTCCAGTCCCACATCTGTATGGTTTACACCAGGAGTGAAATGACACTATTACCTTCATAACCAGTTTGACATTCTAAATTACATTCAAATACCTTTATCTAATAAGTCAGTTAATTAATATGATCTTGTTTTGAATTAGTCATTATACACAGATATTTGCAGTTTTCAGTGATGATGTAACAGTGTGTTTAGTCTCTAATCTATAATTGTAATGATTTAAACAGTTCTATTCAAGTGAGTCACACAGTCCTCAGTCATTCGAGTGGGGCTTGGTTGACTGCCTCTGTTTCTGTTATCAGTTGGGTGTGACATTTTCTAGTTCCTTGTTCTAAACAGTTGAGTAGTTAAATGGGGGTTTGTTGACTGTCTCCTGTATACAGTTCAACACTGCAGGGGTTTATCACTCCTTATGGTACACCAGACTTTTGCATTATGGTTTTCTAATTATATACACATATTTGTTATGAAATGCCAATCAAGGATACCACATAAGCACTTTGAGTGACAGTCAGCCCACACAGTCTGCGACTGGTAGACAGAGAGAGAGGAGAGAGAGAGAGAGAGAGAGAGAGAGAGAGAGAGAGAGAGAGAGAGAGGAGAGAGAGAGAGAGAGAGAGAGAGAGAGAGAGAGAGAGAGAG
>NW_028172133.1:0-1000 GCF_963971535.1 Notolepis coatsorum
CTAAACACTAATTGCAAATGGACAAACTTGCTTCTCGATCTGACAATTAATACTATTTATTCATTCTAAGTGGCGCAGTGGGAAAGGCGCTCGCCACTAATGCAGGAGATGCTGGGTTCGAGCCCAGCTCTCGGCATTGCTTCCGGCTTGGCTGGTCGTTCATACTAACACAATTGGCAGTATTAGGGGTGGAAAGCCGGTGGGTGGGGATCGGACGTTGTGGACGGCGACTCCTACAGGTCGGTTGGTGCGCCTGTACAGCAGAATCAGGAAGTATCGGGGGGCAGCGTGAGCCTCCCACGCGTTACTCCTCGCCACTGAGAGATCGCGCTGTGCAGGTGAAACGATGCGACGGCTGCCTCCTCGAGTACCGGAGGGGACACGTGATGCAAGGCTTGGTCCTCACTGCAGCCGACCAGTGGGAGGCATAGTCTAGCAACGTTCGAGACAGGGGAGGGAAGAATTGGATAATACGAAATTGGGATGGGAGAAAAAATTGAAAAATGGGGAGAAAAAAAAGTAGATCTAGATCTACTATTTATTAATTTCTTTCTTCTAATTCAAGTATGATTTAGGAATACATGTAGGTACTGACATCACTGTGAATCACTGGGGCAGCCAGCACAGAAAGTCCTGTGAGAAGAACGTAACTATTTGAAATACATACTCAAATTCTATTTAAAAATGTGCTTTATTGACACGATACATCAGTTGTTGCCAAAAGCCAATAACTAGAGCAAAGTGTCCAAGTGTTCCACGAGAGTGAAGTATCACTTTAATACCAGCTGAACTTGCACAAAAAAAGGGTGCCCTGAACAAATTGGCTTTCCCAGACAAATGTATCAATGCTGGGGTCTCATCTCTGAACAAACGCGCTGAGACATCCTCCCACGGGGCTTCCCTCCTGATCTCCAAACCCTGCCTCTTTCAACAGTGTAATAATATCAATAATAATACATGCTATTTAGCGCTTGCTTTTATCCAAAGCGATTTGCAGAAT